>NC_091330.1:32146758-32161758 GCF_038502225.1 Cherax quadricarinatus
CCATCGCCATCAACACAACCAGTACTATCACCAGTAACGCATCCATCTTCTGATTTCTTATTCCAGGTACGTGCAGTTTGCATACAGTTTTCATCTCCTTCCGCTGACAGGTGTTTCTCGTGGAGTGACAGTTATTACTGAACAGTCAGTACACGTACATCACTGGACCGTCTTCCCTTACAGCCACCGCAGTGTGCTCTTGGCTGGCACACTACGATGGATTCTTGCTGACAGAATCGTCTCTCGCAGCCAAAACTGCTTGATCTTTGCTGATGCAGAGCGATGGATGTTACTTGCTGACACCCTCCCTTACAGCATGGCTTTTGCTGACATGCAGCTGCACCTTGCAGCCTGAGTGTTTTTTGTTGGTAGTGTAGCTTAGATCGTTGATGACACTGGGTGCTACATGGTTGTTGGCACTGGGTAATACATGGTTGTTGACAATGGGTAATACATGGTTGTTGACAGTGGGTACTACATGGTTGTTGACAGTGGATATTACATGGTTGTTGACACTGGGTTCTAGACAGTTGTTGACACTGGGTAATAGATTCTTGTTTACACTCTGTGCTGGTTCCTTCTACCTCGCTATTAGTTATTTGCAAGATTGTTTCCTGATACCTCAAGGATTCTTCGTGAGGATGATGCACTCTGTTGAGCCGAGGTCATCAGTACCTAGATGGGTCTTTATACGTAGTTGTCTGTCTGTAGTTAACTATAGTACCTGCATAAAGTTTAGTGTCTGCACTGGTACATATACGTCCACCTGCATGAGGCACTTGTACATATACACTGCCCAGCTTGTATAAGGCACTGGTGAGCACACACTGCCCTGCCTACATGAGGCAAAACGCTGTTCCACAATATAACACTTCTGGAAGCAGTTTTATTTAGAGCTATGAATTTCTTAGTTAATGAGAAGCTGAGTACAACCAGGAGGTCGGCCTGGAACCAGATCGCTGGAGAGCGGCCTTGAACCAGATCGCTGGAGGTCGGCCTGGAACCAGATCGCTGGAGAGCGCCCTGGAACCAGATCGCTGGAGAGCGGCCTTGAACCAGATCGCTGGAGGTCGGCCTGGAACCAGATCGCTGGAGAGCGCCCTGGAACCAGATCGCTGGAGAGCGCCCTGGAACCAGATCGCTGGAGGGCGGCCTGGAACCAGATCGCTGGAGAGCGGCCTGGAACCAGATCGCTGGAGGGCGGCCTGGAACCAGGTCGCTGGAGGTCGGCCTGGAACCAGATCGCTGGAGGGCGGCCTGGAACCAGATCGCTGGAGGGCCGCCTGGAACCAGATCGCTGGAGGGCGGCCTGGAACCAGGTCGCTGGAGGTCGGCCTGGAACCAGATCGCTGGAGGGCGGCCTGGAACCAGGTCGCTGGAGGTCGGCCTGGAACCAGATCGCTGGAGGTCGGCCTGGAACCAGGTCTCTGGAGGGCGGCCTGGAACCAGATCGCTGGAGGGCGGCCTGGAACCAGATCGCTGGAGAGCGGCCTGGAACCAGATCGCTGGAGAGCGGCCTGGAACCAGATCGCTGAAGAGCGGCCTGGAACCAGATCGCTGGAGAGCGGCCTGGTACCAGGTCGCTGGAGAGCGGCCTGGTACCAGGTCGCTGGAGAGCGGCCTGGAACCAGATCGCTGGAGAGCGGCCTGGAACCAGATCGCTGAAGAGCGGCCTGGAACCAGATCGCTGGAGAGCGGCCTGGAACCAGATCGCTGGTGAGCGGCCTGGTACCAGGTCTCTGGAGGGCGGCCTGGAACCAGATCGCTGGAGAGCGGCCTGGAACCAGATCGCTGAAGAGCGGCCTGGAACCAGATCGCTGGAGAGCGGCCTGGTACCAGGTCGCTGGAGAGCGGCCTGGAACCAGATCGCTGGAGAGCGGCCTGGAACCAGATCGCTGAAGAGCGGCCTGGAACCAGATCGCTGGAGAGCGGCCTGGTACCAGGTCGCTGGAGAGCGGCCTGGTACCAGGTCGCTGGAGAGCGGCCTGGAACCAGATCGCTGGAGAGCGGCCTGGAACCAGATCGCTGGAGAGCGGCCTGGAACCAGATCGCTGGAGAGCGGCCTGGTACCAGATCGCTGAAGAGCGGCCTGGAACCAGATCGCTGGAGAGCGGCCTGGAACCAGATCGCTGGAGAGCGGCCTGGAACCAGATCGCTGGAGAGCGGCCTGGAACCAGATCGCTGAAGAGCGGCCTGGAACCAGATCGCTGGAGAGCGGCCTGGTACCAGGTCGCTGGAGAGCGGCCTGGTACCAGGTCGCTGGAGAGCGGCCTGGAACCAAATCGCTGGAGAGCGGCCTGGAACCAGATCGCTGAAGAGCGGCCTGGAACCAGATCGCTGGAGAGCGGCCTGGAACCAGATCGCTGGAGAGCGGCCTGGTACCAGGTCTCTGGAGGGCGGCCTGGAACCAGGTCTCTGGAGGGCGGCCTGGAACCAGGTCTCTGGAGGGCGGCCTGGAACCAGGTCTCTGGTGGGCGGCCTGGAACCAGGTCTCTGGAGGGCGGCCTGGAACCAGGTCTCTGGAGGGCGGCCTGGAACCAGGTCTCTGGAGGGCGGCCTGGAACCAGGCCTGGAACCATTATCACGGAATCAATCATAAGCAGAAATGTAAACAATAAGAAGCATTAAACTTTTATTTACCACAAGACAGGTGAAGTATGGGAAAGGATTATTATCATTTTCATGGGGAGATCGCTAAACTCGTAGGGAATACGCAGCGCCTGTTGGGGGGGGGGATGGAAGGTAGTCAGGCTCAGTTCACGGAACTGGAGCAAAGATCCACTTCCCTAGATCAAGAACCCCCTCACAAGCGTCTAGGAACCTCCCTTGAGGGGCTGAGAGACCGGGGGTGGGAGCCTCCACCACCTCCTGTACTGAAGTACCTTCAGCGGCGGAGTGACCGGAGGTTCGAGCCTCCACCACCTCCTGTACTGAAGTACCTTCAGCGGCGGAGTGACCGGAGGTTCGAGCCTCCACCAACCTCCTGTACTGAAGTACCTTCAGGGGCTGAAAGACCTGAGGTTGGAGCCTCCACCACCTCCTGTACTGTAGTTCCTTGAGAGGCTGAGTGAACGAAGGTTGGAGCCTCCACCGCCTCTTGTACTAAAGTACGTTGAAGGGCTGAGCGACCGGAGGTTGGAGCCTCCATTACCTCCCTTACTGAAGTACATTGAGGGGCTGAGCGACCGGAGGTTGGAGCCTCCACCACCTCATGTACTGAAGTACCTTGAGGGGCTGAGAGACCGGAGGTTGGAGCCTCCACCACCTCTTGTACTGAAGTACCTTGAGAGGCTGAGAGACCGGAGGTTCGAGCCTCCACCACCTCTTGTACTGAAGCACCTTGAGGGGCTGAGAGACCGGAGGTTCGAGCTTCCACCACCTCTTGTACTGAAGTACCTTGAGGGGCTGAGAGACCGGAGGTTGGAGCCTCCACCACCTCTTGTACTGAAGTACCTTGAGGGGCTGAGAGACCGGAGGTTGGAGCCTCCACCACCTCTTCTACTGAAGTACCTTGAGGGGCTGAGAGACCGGAGGTTGGAGCCTCCACCACCTCTTCTACTGAAGTACCTTGAGGGGCTGAGAGACCGGAGGTTGGAGCCTCCACCACCTCTTGTACTGAAGTACCTTGAGGGGCTGAGAGACCGGAGGTTGGAGCCTCCACCACCTCTTCTACTGAAGTACCTTGAGGGGCTGAGAGACCGGAGGTTGGAGCCTCCACCACCTCTTGTACTGAAGTACCTTGAGGGGCTGAGAGACCGGAGGTTGGAGCCTCCACCACCTCTTCTACTGAAGTACCTTGAGGGGCTGAGAGACCGGAGGTTGGAGCCTCCACCACCTCTTGTACTGAAGTACCTTGAGGGGCTGAGAGACCGGAGGTTGGAGCCTCCACCACCTCTTCTACTGAAGTACCTTGAGGGGCTGAGAGACCGGAGGTTCGAGCCTCCACCTCCTCTTGTACTGAAGTACCTTGAGGGGCTGAGAGACCGGAGGTTGGAGCCTCCACCTCCTCTTGTACTGAAGCACCCATGGGGGTTTGATGCTTAATGTGAAAGTAGTATTTAATAATATATATTTAATGTCAGTAGCATTTATGAAACTGACATGTGTTACGTGGTGAAGTGCTCTTGTTCCAGGAAGTTAGAGCTACCCTCCCATTCCTTGGATCAAACTTGACTGATTCCCACTTCCTAAGAGTATTTAATCCAACATGGATTAAACTAATTAGGTCAGTAAAGTGACCGAGAGCTGTAGCCGCTGCTGGACAGTCACACACTGTCACCTTGCTGACAGCCAAATACTGTCACCTTGCTGACAGCCAAATACTGTCACCTTGCTGACAGCCAAATACTGTCACCTTGCTGACAGCCATATACTGTCACCTTGCTGACAGCCAAACACTGTCACCTTGCTGACAGCCAAATACTGTCACCTTGCTGACAGCCAAATACTGTCACCTTGCTGACAGCCAAATACTGTCACCTTGCTGACAGCCAAATACTGTCACCTTGCTGACAGCTAAATACTGTCACCTTGCTGACAGCTAAATACTGTCACCTTGCTGACAGCCAAATACTGTCACCTTGCTGACAGCTAAATACTGTCACCTTGCTGACAGCCAAATACTGTCACCTTGCTGACAGCCAAATACTGTCACCTTGCTGACAGCCAAATACTGTCACCTTGCTGACAGCTAAATACTGTCACCTTGCTGACAGCTAAATACTGTCACCTTGCTGACAGCTAAATACTGTCACCTTGCTGACAGCCAAATACTGTCACCTTGCTGACAGCTAAATACTGTCACCTTGCTGACAGCCAAATACTGTCACCTTGCTGACAGCCAAATACTGTCACCTTGCTGACAGCCAAATACTGTCACCTTGCTGACAGCCAAATACTGTCACCTTGCTGACAGCTAAATACTGTCACCTTGCTGACAGCCAAATACTGTCACCTTGCTGACAGCCAAATACTGTCACCTTGCTGACAGCCAAATACTGTCACCTTGCTGACAGCCAAATACTGTCACCTTGCTGACAGCCAAATACTGTCACCTTGCTGACAGCCAAATACTGTCACCTTGCTGACAGCTAAATACTGTCACCTTGCTGACAGCCAAATACTGTCACCTTGCTGACAGCCAAATACTGTCACCTTGCTGACAGCCAAATACTGTCACCTTGCTGACAGCCAAATACTGTCACCTTGCTGACAGCCAAATACTGTCACCTTGCTGACAGCCAAATACTGTCACCTTGCTGACAGCCAAATACTGTCACCTTGCTGACAGCCAAATACTGTCACCTTGCTGACAGCCAAATACTGTTACCTTGCTCACAGCCACACACTGTCACCTTGCTGACAGCCACACACTGTCACCTTGCTGACAGCCAAATACTGTCACCTTGCTGACAGCCACACACTGTCACCTTGCTGACAGCCACACACTGTCACCTTGCTGACAGCCACACACTGTCACCTTGCTGACAGCCACACACTGTCACCTTGCTGACAGCCAAATACTGTCACCTTGCTGACAGCCAAATACTGTCACCTGGCTGACAGCCAAATACTGTCACCTGGCTGACAGCCAAATACTGTCACCTTGCTGACAGCCAAATACTGTCACCTTGCTGACAGCCAAATACTGTCACCTTGCTGACAGCCACACACTGTCAACTTGCTGACAGCCACACACTGTCACCTTGCTGACAGCCAAATACTGTCACCTTGCTGACAGCCACACACTGTCACCTTGCTGACAGCCACACACTGTCACCTTGCTGACAGCCAAATACTGTCACCTTGCTGACAGCCAAATACTGTCACCTTGCTGACAGCCAAATACTGTCACTTTGCTGACAGCCACACACTGTCACCTTGCTGACAGCCACACACTGTCACCTTGCTGACATCCAAATACTGTCACCTTGCTGACAGCCACACACTGTCACCTTGCTGACAGCCACACACTGTCACCTTGCTGACAGCCAAATACTGTCACCTTGCTGACAGCCAAATACTGTCACCTTGCTGACAGCCACACACTGTCATCTTGCTGACAGTCACATATTGTCACCTTGCTGACAGTCACACACTGGCACCTTGTTGACAGCCACATATTGTCACCTTGCTGACAGTCACACACTGGCACCTTGCTGATACCCACACACTGTCACGTTGCTGACAGTCACACACTGTCACCTTGCTGACAGCCGCACACCGTCACCTTGCTGACAGCCACACACCGTCACCTTGCTGACAGCCATACACCGTCACCTTGCTGACAGCCACACACCGTCATTTTGCTGACAGCCACACACCGTCACCTTGCTGACAGCCACACACTGTCACCTTGCTGACAGCCACACACTCTCATTTTGCTGACAGTCACACACTGTCACCTTGGTGACAGGCGCACACCGTCACCTTATTGACAGCCACACACCGTCACCTTGCTGACAGTCACATAATATCACCTTGTTGACAGTCGCACACCGTTACCTTGCTGACAGCTACACACCGTCCTCTTGCTGACAGCCACACACTGTCACCTTGCTGACAGCCACACTCTTTCGCCTTGCTGACAGCTGCACACTGTCACCTTGCTGACAGTAACGCACTGTCACCTTGCTGACAGCCACACACCGTCACCTTGCTCACAGCCAGACACTGTCACCTTGCTCACAGCCTTACACCATCACCTTGCTGACAGCCACACACCGTCACCTTGCTGACGTCCACACACTGTCACCTTGCTGGCAGTCACACGCTGTCACCTTGCTGACAGCCTCACATCGTCACCTTGCTGACAGGCACACACTGTCACCTTGCTGACAGCCACACACTGTCACCTTGCTGACAGCCACACACTGTCACCTTGCTGGGAGCCACACACTGTCACCTCGCTGACAGCCACAAACTGTCATCTTGCTGACAGTCACACACCGTCACCTTGCTGACAGCCTCACTCAGTCACCTTGGTGTGTCACATACTGTCACTTTGCTGACAGCCACACACTGTCACCTTGCTGACAGCCCCTCAGTGTCACCTTGCTGACAACCGCACACCGTCACCTTGCTGACAGAGTCACACTGTCACCTTGCAGATAGCCACACGCCGTCACCTTGATAACAGCCACACTCTGTCACCTTGCTGACAGCCGCACACTGTCACCTTGCTGAGAGCCACAGTCAGTCACCTTGATGACAGCCACACACTGTCACCTTGCTGACAGCCACACACACCGTCACCTTGCTGACAGTCACACACCAATACTTTTCTGACAGCAACACACCTTCACCTTGCTGACAGTCACACACCGTCACCTTGCTGACAGCCACACACTCTCACCTTGCTGACAGCCACACACCATCACCTTGCTGATAGCCACACACCGACACCTTGCTGACAACCACACACCGTCACCTTGCTGACAGCCACATTCAGTCACCTTGCTCGCTGCCACACACTGTCACCTTGCTGACAGCCACACACCATCACCTTGCTGACAGCAACACACCTTCACCTTGCTGACAGCCTCACACTGTCACCTTGCTGACAACCACACACTGTCACCTTGCTGACAGCCACATTCAGTCACCTTTCTCACAGCCACACACTGTCACCTTGCTGACAGCCACACACCATCACCTTGCTGACAACCACACACTGTCACCTTGCTGACAGCCACATTCAGTCACCTTGCTCACAGCCACACACTGTCACCTTGCTGACAGCCACACACCATCACCTTGCTGACAGCCACACACCGTCACCTTGCTGACAGCCTCACACTGTCACCTTGCTGACAGCCACACACTGTCACCTTGGTAACAGGCACACACCGTCACCTTGCTGGCAGCCACACACCGTCACCTTGCTGACAGTCACACACTGTCACCTTGCTGACAGCCACACACTGTCACCTTACTGACAGCCACACACTGTCACCTTGCTGATAGTCACACACTGTCACCTTGCTGACAGCCACACACTGTCACCTTGATGACAGATACTCACTGTCACCTTGCTGACAGTCACACACTGTCACCTTGCTGACAGCCACACACTGTCACTTTGCTGACAGCCACACACTGTCACCGTGCTGACAGCCACACACTGTCACCTTCCTGACTGCCACACACTGTCACCTTGATGACAGATACTCACTGTCACCTTGCTGACAGCTACACACTGTCACCTTGCTGACAGCCACACACTGTCACCGTGCTGACAGCCACACACCGTCACCTTCCTGACAGCCACACACTGTCACCTTGATGACAGATACTCACTGTCACCTTGCTGACAGCCACACACTGTCACCTTGCTGACAGCCACACACTGTCACCGTGCTGACAGCCACACACTGTCACCGTGCTGACAGCCACACACTGTCACCGTTCTGACAGCCACGCACTGTCACCGTGCTGACAGCCACACACTGTCACCGTGCTGACAGCCACACACTGTCACCTTCCTGACAGCCACACACTGTCACCTTGATGACAGATACTCACTGTCACCTTGCTGACAGCCACACACTGTCACCTTGCTGACAGCCACACACTGTCACCGTGCTGACAACCACACACCGTCACCTTCCTGACAGCCACACACTGTCACCTTGATGACAGATACTCACTGTCACCTTGCTGACAGCCACACACTGTCACCTTGCTGACAGCCACACACTGTCACCGTGCTGACAGCCACACACTGTCACCGTGCTGAAAGCTACACACTGTCACCGTGCTGACAGCCACACTTTAGTTTTGGTATAACAAGATTGCCTATATCGCGTGAGAACTATTTCCACAGATAACCTTCATTAAATACAACGTTTCGCCCATACAGTTATTCGTAAGGCCCTATGTGTGGGCGAAACCATGTATATATATATGGTGTGTCATAAGCACCATTTACTGACTGGATGAAACAGATGAGAGCAGCTGAAAGCACGACTCTTCTCGCCCACCTCTTATTCAATACTGAGCTGCCATGTCTCCAAATATTGCATCTCATGTCCAGACTGGCTGGCTGGCTGGCTGGTAGGCAGGCTGGTAGGCAGGCAGGGATGTAGGCAGGCAGGCAGGCAGGCAGACAGGCAGGCAGGCAGGCAGGCAGGCAGGCAGGCAGGCAGGCATGCAGGTTGGCTGGCTGGTAGGCAGACTGTCTGGCAGGCAGGCTGGCAGGCAGGCAGGCAGGCAGGCAGGCAGGCAGGCTGGCAGGCAGGCAGGCAGGCAGGCAGGCAGGCAGGCAGGCAGGCAGGCAGGCAGGCAGGGCTGGCAGGCAGGCAGGCAGGCAGGCAGGAAGGCAGGGATGCAGGTTGGCTGGCTGGTAGGCAGACTGTCTGGCAGGCAGGCAGGCAGGCTGGCAGGCAGGCAGGCAGGCAGGCAGGCAGGCAGGCAGGGCTGGCAGGCAGGCAGGCAGGCAGGCAGGCAGGCAGGCAGGGATGCAGGCAGGCAGGCAGGCAGGCAGGCAGGCAGGCAGGCAGGGCTGGCGGGCTGGCAGGCAGGCAGGCAGGCAGGCAGGCAGGCAGGCAGGCAGGCAGGCAGGGCTGGCAGGCAGGCAGGCAGGCAGGCAGGGATGCAGGCAGGCAGGCAGGCAGGCAGGCAGGCAGGCAGGGATGCAGGCAGGCAGGCAGGCAGGCAGGCAGGCAGGCAGGGATGCAGGCAGGCAGGCAGGCAGGCAGGCAGGCAGGCAGGCAGGCAGGCAGGCAGGAAGGAAGGCAGGCAGGCAGGCAGGCAGGCTGGCAGGCAGGCAGGCAGGCAGACAGGCAGGCAGGCAGGCAGGCAGGCAGGCAGGCAGGCAGGCAGGCAGGCAGGCAGGCAGGCTGGCAGGCAGGCAGGCAGGCAGGGAAGGGCCAGACGCTGCAAGTAGCAACACTCACCGTTGCTTCCACTAACTAGGTGCAGGAAGGCAGGCTGGCAGGCTGGCTGGCAGGCAGGCAGGCAGGCAGGCAGGCAGGCAGGCAGGCAGGTAGGCAGGCAGGCAGGCTGGCAGGCTGGCAGGCAGGCAGGCTGGCAGGCAGGCAGGCAGGCAGGAAGGGCCAGACGCTGCCAGTAGCAACACTCACTGTTGCTTCCACTAACTAGGTGTAAAATCCGACTTTCATTCGTGGGTCATTAAATCAGCATTTTCCTCTATAATATTTATTATGAATAAATTATTTGAAGTCTCAAAATAAAGATTAATTTTGTGTATATACACTGAGTAATATATACACTGAGTAATATATACACTGAGTAATATATACACTGAGTAATATATACATCTTAGTATATATACACTGAGTAATATATACATCTTAGTATATATACACTGAGTAATATATACATCTCAGTATATATACACTGAGTAATATATACATCTCAGTATATACACATCTCAGTATATATACACTGAGTAATATACACATCTCAGTATATATACACTGAGTAATATATACATCTCAGTATATATACACTGAGTAATATATACATCTCAGTATATATACACTGAGTAATATATACATCTCAGTATATACACATCTCAGTATATATACACTGAGTAATATACACATCTCAGTATATATACACTGAGTAATATACACATCTCAGTATATATACACTGAGTAATATATACATCTCAGTATATATACACTGAGTAATATATACATCTCAGTATATATACACTGAGTAATATATACATCTCAGTATATATACACTGAGTAATATACACATCTTAGTATATACACTGAGTAATATACACATCTCAGTATATATACACTGAGTAATATATACATCTCAGTATATATACACTGAGTAATATATACACTGAGTAATATACACATCTCAGTATATATACACTGAGTAATATACACATCTCAGTATATATACACTGGGTAATATACACATCTCAGTATATATACACTGGGTAATATACACATCTCAGTATATATACACTAAGTAATATACACTTTTCAGTACATATACACTAATATACACTAAGTAATATCCACATCTCAGTATATATACACTAAGTAATATACATATCTCAGTATATGTGCACTAAGTAATATACACAAGTCAGTATATATAAGCTAAGTAATATACACATATATACATTCTTCTGTACACATTTCTTAATGCACAATTATGTATGTGAAACTAGAAATTAAGTGAAATTCAAAGCAATACAGTCAGTCTCCCTCAGTTACTAGAAGTAATCACTAGAAAATTTAGAAATTAATATCACATTCCTTCAACACAAACAAGACAAATCTAATTCAAACCTTCCGTATAGAAACATGAGTTTAGAATTTGACTTGAAGAAACAGTCACATGTTATCTCAGAGAAACTCACAGTATGTTCATTGAGACTTAGGTGAGGCAGTAGGAGCAGGAACCTTGCACTCAGGAAGCCACACCAGTGGTGGAAATTCAGAGGCGGTGAGTCATTCTCTTGTTATATATTTTTCGATGATTTAGCTACATCAACAACTTTGCCTACATGTAAGCAAAAGTTAATGTGTACTGTGGTGGTGTGATGTTGCAGGAACTAGTACGTACTGAAGCCGTTCAGATGAGGTAAATTCCCCACTAATTTATATATAAATCGGTCAAAAGTGCATCTACACACTTGAATTTGACTCTCCTCCGTTGTCGTATTAGGAAACACAATTTCTGAATGTTCGAAGCAACGCCACTCAGAGTTTCCTAACTTATCCGAGTCATTTCAATAGCCTCCCAGTATACATAACGGGGATTACCAATAGACCTCTGGCTGTCTTCAAGACGGCTCTGGACAAGCACCTAAAGTCAGTACCTGATTAACTGGGCTGCGGTTCGTAAGGAGTAGCTGGTTGATCAGGTCCTGATCCATCGTGAAGCCTGGCCACAGACCGGGCCGAGGGGGCGCTGACTCCAGGTATACTGGGAGTGCATTTAACAAGCTTGGTCTCAGAGCGCTCCCGGTATACTCCCGGTATACTCCAGGTATACTGGGAGTGGATTTAACAAGCTTGGTCTCCGAGCGCTCCAGGTATACTCCAGGTATACTGGGAGTGCATTTAACAAGCTTGGTCTCCGAGCGCTCCAGGTATACTCCCGGTATACTCCAGGTATACTCCAGGTATACTGGGAGTGGATTTAACAAGCTTGGTCTCCGAGCGCTCCAGGTATACTCCAGGTATACTCCAGGTATACTGGGAGTGGATTTAACAAGCTTGGTCTCCGAGCGCGCGAACATAAAGCTGATGGACGAGACTCCAGTTAAGAACTAAAGAAAAAACGATAATTGTAGAATGAAAAAGAAACAGGAATAAAGTCCCCTTCTGAGGATACCCAGTTATGATGACACAGCAGCAGCAGCAGCAGTAGCAGTAGCAGCAGCAGCAGCAGCAGCAGCAGCAGCAGCAGCAGCAGCAGCAGCAGCAGCAGCAGCAGCAGCAACAGCAGCAGCAGCAGCAGCAGCAGCAGCAGCAGCAGCAGCAGCAGCAGCAGCAGCAGTAGCAGCAGCAGCAGCAGCAGCAGCAGCAGCAGCAGCAGTAGCAGCAGCAGCAGCAGCAGCAGCGCACGCAGCAGCGGCGCAGCGGCAAGGCAGCAGCAGCACGCAGCGTAGCAGCAGCGGCGCGGTGGCAGCAGCGGCGGCGTGGCAGCGCAGCGGCAGCAGCAGCAGCGGTAGCAGCAGCAGCGGCAGCAGCAGCGGCAGCAGCAGCAGCAAGCAGGCGGTGGCAGCAGCGGCAGTGGCAGCAGCGGCAGCGTGGCAGCGGTAGCAGCAGCGGCAGCAGTGCAGCAGCGGCGGCAGCGGCAGCAGCGGCAGCGGCAGTGGCGGCACGGCGGCAGCGGTAGCAGTGGCAGCAGCGGCGGCGGTGGCGGCAGCGGCGGCGGTGGCAGCAGCGGCGCAGCGGCAGCGGCAGCGGTAGCGGCAGCAGCGTGGCAGCGGCGGCGGTGGCAGCAGCAGCGGCAGCGGCGGTGCGGCAGCAGCGGCGGCAGTAGCAGCAGCGGCAGGCAGCGGCAGCAGCGGCGGTAGCGGTGGCAGTGGCGGCGGTGGCGTGGCGGCGGTAGGCGGTAGCGGCAGCGGCAGGCGGCGGTGGCAGTAGCAGCAGCGGCAGCGGTGGCAGCAGCGGCGGCGTGCGGCAGCAGCAGCGGCGGCAGTGGCAGCAGCGGCGGAGTGGCAGCAGCAGTGGCAGCAGCAGCGGCAGCAGCAGGTGGCAGGCAGCGGCAGCGGTAGCGGCAGCGGCGGCGGTAGCGGCAGCAGCGGCGGCAGTAGCAGCGGCAGCGGTAGCAGGCAGCGGTGGCGGCAGCAGCAGCAGCGGCGGTAGCGGCAGCGGCAGCGGTGGCGGCAGCAGCAGGCGGCGGTGGCAGCGGCGGCAGCGGCGGTAGCAGCAGCAGCAGGGCGGTAGCGGCAGCGGCGGCGGTGGCAAGCGGCAGCGGTAGCGGTGGCGAGGCGGCGGTGGCGGTGCAGTGGCAGCGCGGTGGCGGTGGCAGCGGCGGCGGTGGCGGCAGGCAGGCGGCGGCGGTAGCGGTGGCGGTGCAGCAGCGGCGGCAGCGGTAGCGGTGGCAGCAGCGGCGGTGGCAGTGCAGCGGCAGCGGTAGCGGTGCAGCAGGCAGCAGCGGTAGCGGTGGCAGCGCGGCGCAGCGGCAGCGGAAGCAGGTGGCGGTGGCAGCGGCAGCGGTGCAGCGCGGCGGTGCAGTAACAGCGGCAGCGGTGGCAGCAGCAGCGCGGCAGGCAGCAGCAGCAGGCAGCGGAGCAGGCAGCAGCGGTAGCAGTGGCAGCGGCAGGCGGTAGCGCAGCGCGGCAGCGGTAGGCGGTGCAGTAGCAGCAGCAGGCAGCGGCAGCGGTGCAGTGGCGCAGCAGCGGTAGCGGTAGCAGCAGGCGCGGTAGCAGTAGCGGCGGCGCGGCAGCGGCGGTGGCATGGCAGCAGCAGCGGTAGCGGCAGCAGCGGCAGCGGTGGCAGCAGCGTGCAGCAGCGCGGCGGCGGCGGCAGCAGTGGCAGCGGCAGCGGTGGCAGCAGCGGCAGCGGAGTGGCAGCAGCGGCGGCGGTGCGGCAGCGGCGGTGGCGGCAGCGGCGGTGGCAGCGCGGCAGGCGGCGGCGGCGGTGGCGCGGCGGCAGCAGGCGGTGGCAGCGGCAGCGGCGCGGTGGCGGCAGCGGCGCCAGTAGTGGCAGCAGCGGCGGCGGTGGCGGCGGCGGCGGCGGCGGCGGCAGGCGCAGCGGCGGCAGGCGCGGCGGCGGCGGTGGCGGCAAGCAGCGGCGGCGGTAGCGCAGGCGCGGTGCAGCGGCACGGCAGCGGCAGTGGCAGCGGCGGCGGCGGCGGCAGGCGGTGGCGGCAAGCAGCGGCCGGCGGAGCAGCGGCATGGCGGTGGCAGCGGCGGCGGTGGCGGCAGCGCGGCGGCGCGGTAGCAGCAGCAGGCGGCGGTAGCAGCAGCGGCAGCGGCAGCCCAGATGGCAGCGGCAGCGGTAGCAGGCAGCGGCAGGTGGCAGCAGCAGCGGCAGCGGTAGCAGCAGCAGGCGGTGGCAGCGGCAGCAGCGGCAGCAGCGGCGGCGGCGGCGAGTAGCAGCAGCGGCAGGCAGGTGGCAGCGGCAGCAGCGCGGTAGCAGCGCAGCGGCGGCGGTAGGCAGCAGCAGCGGCAGCGTGGCAGCAGCGGCGGAGCGGCAGCGGCAGGCAGCGCGGCAGCAGGCGGCGGCAGTAGCGGCAGCGGCAGCAGCGGCAGTGCAGCAGCAGGCAGCAGCAGGCGGCAGCGGCAGTGGCAGCAGTAGGCAGCAGCGGCAGCGGCGGCGGCAGGCGTGGCAGCAGCAGCGGCAGCGGTGGCGGAGCAGCAGCGGCGGCAACAGCAGCAGCAGCAGCGGCAGCGGCAGCAGCAGCGGCAGCAGCAAGGCGAGTGCAGCAGCAGCAGGCGGCAGCAGGTAGCGGCAGCGGCAGCGGTGCAGCAGCGTGCAGCGGCAGCGGTAGCAGCAGCAGCGGCAGCGGTAGCAGCAGCAGCGGTGCAGCAGCAGCGGCAGCAGCGGTGGC
>NC_091330.1:32166758-32320676 GCF_038502225.1 Cherax quadricarinatus
AAAATCTACACCTCTCTGTGTATATACACTGAATGATATACATTACTCTGTATTTATAGATTAAGAAATGCATACTGATCGGTGTATTACAATGATAAATTATACAGATAAACGGTAGAATAAGGCACAACATGCGGGGTTTTTTTTTTATTTTTTAAAGACCTTTATGAGTTAAAAGGTTAAAAACCTCGCAGTGTCAGTACACCAGGAACTTTAAAACCTCTCAATGTTAGGTCACCAGGAACTTTAAAAACCAGTGTTAGGTCACCAGGAACTTTAAAAACCACTCAATGTTAGGTCACCAGGAACTTTAAAAACCAGTCAGTGTTAGGTCACCAGGAACTTTAAAAACCACTCAATGTTAGGTCACCAGGAACTTTTAAAACCAGTCAGTGATAGGTCACCAGGAACTTTAAAAACCACTCAATGTTAGGTCACCAGGAACTTTAAAAACCAGTCAGTGTTAGGTCACCAGGAACTTTAAAAACCACCCAATGTTAGGTCACCAGGAACTTTAAAAACCAGTCAGTGTTAGGTCACCAGGAACTTTAAAAACCAGTCAGTGTTAGGTCACCAGGAACTTTAAAAACCAGTCAGTGTTAGGTCACCAGGAACTTTAAAAACCAGTCAGTCTTAGGTCACCAGGAACTTTAAAAACCAGTCAGTGTTAGGTCACCAGGAACTTTAAAAACCAGTCAGTGTTAGGTCACCAGGAATTTTAAAAACCAGTCAGTGTTAGGTCACCAGGAACTTTAAAAACCAGTCAGTGTTAGGTCACCAGGAACTTTAAAAACCAGTCAGTGTTAGGTCACCAGGAACTTTAAAAACCAGTCAGTGTTAGGTCACCAGGAACTTTAAAAACCAGTCAGTGTTAGGTCACCAGGAACTTTAAAAACCAGTCAGTGTTAGGTCACCAGGAACTTTAAAAACCAGTCAGTGTTAGGTCACCAGGAACTTTAAAAACCAGTCAGTGTTAGGTCACCAGGAACTTTAAAAACCAGGCAGTGTTAGGTCACCAGGAACTTTAAAAACCAGTCAATGTTAGGTCACCAGGAACTTTAAAAACCAGTCAGTGTTAGGTCACCAGGAACTTTAAAAACCAGTCAATGTTAGGTCACCAGGAACTTTAAAAACCAGTCAGTGTTAGGTCACCAGGAACTTTAAAAACCAGTCAGTGTTAGGTCACCAGGAACTTTAAAAACCAGTCAGTGTTAGGTCACCAGGAACTTTAAAAACCAGTCAGTGTTAGGTCACCAGGAACTTTAAAAACCACTCAATGTTAGGTCACCAGGAACTTTAAAAACCACTCAATGTTAGGTCACCAGGAACTTTAAAAACCACTCAATGTTAGGTCACCAGGAACTTTAAAAACCAGTCAGTGTTAGGTCACCAGGAACTTTAAAAACCAGCCAGTGTTAGGTCACCAGGAACTTTAAAAACCAGTCAGTGTTAGGTCACCAGGAACTTTAAAAACCAGTCAGTGTTAGGTCACCAGGAACTTTAAAAACCAGTCAATGTTAGGTCACCAGGAACTTTAAAACCTCTCAATGTTAGGTCACCAGGAACTTTAAAAACCAGTCAATGTTAGGTCACCAGGAACTTTAAAACCTCTCAATGTTAGGTCACCAGGAACTTTAAAACCTCTCAATGTTAGGTCACCAAGAACTTTAAAACCTCTCAATGATAGGTCACCAGGAACTTTAAAAACCAGTCAATGTTAGGTCACCAGGAACTTTAAAAACCAGTCAATGTTAGGTCTCCAGGAACTTTAAAAACCACTCAATGTTAGGTCACCAGGAACTTTAAAAACCAGTCAATGTTAGGTCACCAGGAACTTTAAAAACCAGTCAATGTTAGGTCACCAGGAACTTTAAAAACCAGTCAATGTTAGGTCACCAGGAACTTTAAAAACCAGTCAATGTTAGGTCACCAGGAACTTTAAAAACCAGTCAATGTTAGGTCACCAGGAACTTTAAAAACCAGTCAATGTTAGGTCACCAGGAACTTTAAAAACCTCTCAATGTTAGGTCACCAGGAACTTTAAAACCTCTCAATGTTAGGTCACCAGGAACCTTAAAAACCAGTCAATGTTAGGTCACCAGGAACTTTAAAACCTCTCAATGTTAGGTCACCAGGAACTTTAAAACCTCTCAATGTTAGGTCACCAGGAACTTTAAAACCTCTCAATGATACGTCACCAGGAACTTTAAAAACCACTCAATGTTAGTTCACCAGGAACTTTAAAAACCACTAAATGTTAGGTCACCAGGAACTTTAAAAACCAGTCAATGTTAGGTCACTAGGAACTTTAAAAACCAGTCAATGTTAGGTCACCAGGAACTTTAAAACCTCTCTATGTTAGGTCACCAGGAACTTTAAAAACCAGTCAATGTTAGGTCACCAGGAACTTTAAAAACCAGTCAATGTTAGGTCACCAGGAACTTTAAAACCTCTCTATGTTAGGTCACCAGGACCTTTAAAAACCAGTCAATGTTAGGTCACCAGGAACTTTAAAACCTCTCAATGTTAGGTCACCAGGAACTTTAAAAACCAGTCAATGTTAGGTCACCAGGAACTTTAAAAACCAGTCAATGTTAGGTCACCAGGAACTTTAAAAACCAGTCAATGTTAGGTCACCAGGAACTTTAAAAACCAGTCAATGTTAGGTCACCAGGAACTTTAAAACCTCTCTATGTTAGGTCACCAGGAATTTTAAAAACCAGTCAATGTCAGGTCACCAGGAACTTTAAAAACCACTCAATGTTAGGTCACCAGGAACTTTAAAACCTCTCTATGTTAGGTCACCAGGACCTTTAAAAACCAGTCAATGTTAGGTCACCAGGAACTTTAAAACCTCTCAATGTTAGGTCACCAGGAACTTTAAAACCTCTCAATGTTAGGTCACCAGGAACTTTAAAAACCAGTCAATGTTAGGTCACAAGGAACTTTAAAAACCAGTCAATGTTAGGTCACCAGGAACTTTAAAAACCAGCCAATGTTAGGTCACCAGGAACTTTAAAAACCACTAAATGTTAGGTCACCAGGAACTTTAAAAACCAGTCAATGTTAGGTCACTAGGAACTTTAAAAACCAGTCAATGTTAGGTCACCAGGAACTTTAAAACCTCTCTATGTTAGGTCACCAGGAACTTTAAAAACCAGTCAATGTTAGGTCACCAGGAACTTTAAAAACCACTCAATGTTAGGTCACCAGGAACTTTAAAACCTCTCTATGTTAGGTCACCAGGACCTTTAAAAACCAGTCAATGTTAGGTCACCAGGAACTTTAAAACCTCTCAATGTTAGGTCACCAGGAACTTTAAAAACCAGTCAATGTTAGGTCACCAGGAACTTTAAAAACCAGTCAATGTTAGGTCACCAGGAACTTTAAAAACCAGTCAATGTTAGGTCACCAGGAACTTTAAAAACCAGTCAATGTTAGGTCACCAGGAACTTTAAAAACCAGTCAATGTTAGGTCACCAGGAACTTTAAAACCTCTCTATGTTAGGTCACCAGGAATTTTAAAAACCAGTCAATGTCAGGTCACCAGGAACTTTAAAAACCACTCAATGTTAGGTCACCAGGAACTTTAAAACCTCTCTATGTTAGGTCACCAGGACCTTTAAAAACCAGTCAATGTTAGGTCACCAGGAACTTTAAAACCTCTCAATGTTAGGTCACCAGGAACTTTAAAACCTCTCAATGTTAGGTCACCAGGAACTTTAAAAACCAGTCAATGTTAGGTCACAAGGAACTTTAAAAACCAGTCAATGTTAGGTCACCAGGAACTTTAAAAACCAGCCAATGTTAGGTCACCAGGAACTTTAAAAACCAGTCAATGTTAGGTCACCAGGAACTTTAAAACCTCTCTATGTTAGGTCACCAGGAACTTTAAAAACCAGTCAATGTTAGGTCACAAGGAACTTTAAAACCTCTCAATGTTAGGTCACCAGGAACTTTAAAAACCAGTCAATGTTAGGTCACCAGGAACTTTAAAACCTCTCAATGTTAGGTCACCAGGAACTTTAAAAACCAGTCAATGTTAGGTCACCAGGAACTTTAAAAACCAGTCAATGTTAGGTCACAAGGAACTTTAAAAACCAGTCAATGTTAGGTCACCAGGAACTTTAAAAACCAGTCAATGTTAGGTCACCAAGACCTTTAAAAACCAGTCAATGTTAGGTCACCAGGAACTTTAAAACCTCTCAATGTTAGGTCACCAGGAACTTTATAAACCAGCTAATGTTAGGTCACCAGGAACTTTAAAACCTCTCAAAGTTAGGTCACCAGGAACTTTATAAACCAGTCATTGTTAGGTCACCAGGAACTTTAAAACCTCTCAAAGTGAGGTCACCAGGAACTTTATAAACCAGTCATTGTTAGGTCACCAGGAACTTTAAAACCTCTCAAAGTTAGGTCACCAGGAACTTTAAAACCTCTCAATGTTAGGTCACCAGGAACTTTAAAACCTCTCAATGTTAGGTCACCAGGAACTTTAAATCCTCTCAATGTTAGGACACCAGGAACTTTAAAAACCAGCCAATGTTAGGTCACCAGGAACTTTAAAAACCAGTCAATGTTAGGTCACCAGGAACTTTAAAACCTCTCAGTGTTAGGTCACCAAGAACTTTAGAAACCAGTCAATGTTAGGTCACCAGGAGCTTTAAAAACCAGTCAATGTTAGGTCACCAGGAACTTTAAAAACCACTCAATGTTAGGTCACCAGGAACTTTAAAAACCAGTCAATGTTAGGTCACCAGGAACTTTAAAACCTCTCAATGTTATGTCACCAGGAACTTTAAAAAGCTCTTAATTTTAAGTCAACAAGAACTTTATAAACCTCAGAATGTTAAATCACCATTAACTTTAAAAACCTCTCAATTTTATGTCACCAGGAACTTTAAAAACCTCTCTGTGTTAGGTCACCAGGAACTTTAAATACCTCTCAATTTTAAGTCATCAGGAGCTTTAAAAAGCTCATAATGTTAAGTCACCAGGAACTTTAAAAAGCTCTCAATTTTAAGTCACCAGGAACTTTAAAAACCTCAGAATGTTAAGTCACCAGGAACTTTAAAAACCTCTCAATTTTAAGTCACCAGGAACTTTGAAAACCTCAGAATGTTAAGTCACCAGGAACTTTAAAAACCTCTCAATGTTAAAGTCACCAGGAAGTTTAAAAATCTTTCAGTGTTAAGTCACCAGGAAGGATAAAAACCTCTCAATGTTAAGTCACCAGGAAGTTTAGAACCTCTCAGTGTCAGCAGACAAAGAACTTGGAGACTAAGAGGCGTCAACTTCTCACTGTCAGTACATAAAGAAATATTGAACCATTCATCTACAAATACATCAAGAAATGTAAACCTCTTGATGTATATATCGTGATATGTATACTTGAGCTTGGTGACCTCGGTATATACTTGAACTTGGTGACCTCGGTATATACTTGAGCTTGGTGATCTCGGTATATACTTGAGCTTAGTGACCTCAGTATATACTTGAGCTTGGTGACCTCGGTATATACTTGAGCTTGGTGACCTCGGTATATACTTGAGCTTAGTGACCTCAGTATATACTTGAGCTTTGTGACCTCGGTATATACTTGAGCTTAGTGACCTCAGTATATACTTGAGCTTTGTGACCTCGGTATATACTTGAGCTTGGTGACCTCGGTATATACTTGAGCTTGGTGACCTCGGTATATACTTGAGCTTAGTGACCTCAGTTTATACTTGAGCTTTGTGACCTCGGTATATACTTGAGCTTGGTGACCTCGGTATATACTTGAGCTTGGTGACCTCGGTATATACTTGAGCTTGGTGACTTAGGTATATGCTTGAGCTTGGTGACCTCGGTATATACTTGAGCTTGGTGACCTAGGTATATGCTTGACCTTGGTGACCTCGGTATATACTTGAGTTTGGTGACCTAGGTATATACTTGAACTTGGTGACCTCGGTATATACTTGAGCTTGGTGACCTCAGTATATACTTGAGCTTGGTGACCTCGGTATATACTTGAGCTTGGTTACCTCGGTATATACTTGAGCTTGTTGACCTCCGTATATACTTGAGCTTGGTGACCTCGGTATATACTTGAGCTTGTTGACCTCGGTATATACTTGAGCTTGGTGACTTAGGTATATGCTTGAGCTTGGTGACCTCGGTATATACTTGAGCTTGGTGACCTAGGTATATGCTTGACCTTGGTGACCTCGGTATATACTTGAGTTTGGTGACCTAGGTATATACTTGAACTTGGTGACCTCGGTATATACTTGAGCTTGGTGACCTCAGTATATACTTGAGCTTGGTGACCTCGGTATATACTTGAGTTTGGTGACCTAGGTGTGTACTTGAGCTTGGTGACCTCGGTATATACTTGAGCTTTGTGACCTCGGTATATACTTGAGCTTGTTGACCTCCGTATATACTTGAGCTTGGTGACCTCGGTATATACTTGAGCTTGTTGACCTCGGTATATACTTGAGCTTGGTGACCTCGGTATATACTTGAGCTTGTTGACCTCGGTATATACTTGAGATTGGTGACCTCGGTATATACTTGAGCTTGGTGACCTCGGCATATACTTGAGCTTGGTGACCTCGGTATATACTTGAGCTTGGTGACCTAGGTATATACTTGAGCTTGGTGACCTCTGTATATACTTGAGCTTGGTGACCTCAGTATATACTTGAGCTTGGTGACCTCGGTATATACTTGAGTTTGGTGACCTCGGTATATACTTGAGCTTGGTGACATCGGTATATACTTGAGCTTGGTGACCTAGGTATATACTTGAGCTTGGTGACCTCGGTATATACTTGAGCTTGGTGACCTCGGTATATACTTGAGCTTGGTGACCTCAGTATATACTTGAGCTTGGTGACCTCAGTATATACTTGAGCTTGGTGACCTCGGTATATACTTGAGTTTGGTGACCTAGGTGTGTACTTGAGCTTGGTGACCTCGGTATATACTGGAGCTTGGTGACCTTGGTATATACTGGAGCTTGGTGACCTCGGTATATACTTGAGCTTGGTGACCTCGGTATATACTTGAGCTTGGTGACCTAGGTATATACTTGAGCTTGGTGACCTCGGTATATACTTGAGTTTGGTGACCTCGGTATATACTTGAGCTTGGAGACCTCGGTATATACTTGAGCTTGGTGACCTCGGTATATACTTGAGCTTGTTGACCTCGGTATATACTTGAGCTTGGTGACCTCGATATATACTTGAGCTTGGTGACCTCGGTATATACTTGAGCTTGGTGACCTCGGTATATACTTGAGCTTGGTGACCTCGGTATATACTAAATACATAGTCATCACCGGTGATTCATTAATATGCCGATATTTTGTAAAGTCTCTCTGACAAGGTAATATTTTCTGCTGTTTATAAGCTTCTGTGTTGATTTTAATGTCAGTCAAGTTTTGTGTTCATCAGCCAGCAATATTTAGTGTAGAGACGGAGTACCGAGGCTGACACACTGTACCGAGCCTGACACACTGTACCGAGGCTGACACACTGTACCGAGGCTGACACACTGTACCGAGGCTGACACACTGTACCGAGCCTGACACACTGTACCGAGGCTGACACACTGTACCGAGGCACACACACTGTACCGAGGCTGACACACTGTACCGAGGCTGACACACTGTACCGAGGCTGACACACTGTACCGAGGCTGACACACTGTACCGAGGCTCACACACTGTACCGAGGCTCACACACTGTACCGAGGCTCACACACTGTACCGAGGCTCACACACTGTACCGAGGCTCACACACTGTACCGAGGCTCACACACTGTACCGAGGCTGACACACTGTACCGAGGCTGACACACTGTACCGAGGCTCACACACTGTACCGAGGCTGACACACTGTACCGAGGCTCACACACTGTACCGAGGCTCACACACTGTACCGAGGCTCACACACTGTACCGAGGCTCACACACTGTACCGAGGCTCACACACTGTACCGAGGCTCACACACTGTACCGAGGCTCACACACTGTACCGAGGCTCACACACTGTACCGAGGCTCACACACTGTACCGAGGCTCACACACTGTACCGAGCCTGACACACTGTACCGAGGCTCACACACTGTACCGAGGCTGACACACTGTACCGAGGCTGACACACTGTACCGAGGCTGACACACTGTACCGAGGCTGACACACTGTACCGAGGCTGACACACTGTACCGAGGCTGACACACTGTACCGAGGCTGACACACTGTACCGAGGCTGACACACTGTACCGAGGCTGACACACTGTACCGAGGCTGACACACTGTACCGAGGCTGACACACTGTACCGAGGCTGACACACTGTACCGAGCCTGACACACTGTACCGAGCCTGACACACTGTACCGAGCCTGACACACTGTACCGAGCCTGACACACTGTACCGAGCCTGACACACTGTACCGAGCCTGACACACTGTACCGAGCCTGACACACTGTACCGAGGCTAACACACTGTACCGAGGCTGACACTGTGCCGAGGCTCACACACTGTACCGAGGCTCACACACTGTACCGAGGCTGACACACTGTACCGAGGCTGACACACTGTACCGAGGCTGACACACTGTACCGAGGCTCACACACTGTTCCGAGGCTGACACCCTGTACCGAGGCTGACACACTGTACCGAGGCTGACACACTGTACCGAGGCTGACACACTGTACCGAGGCTGACACACTGTAACGAGGCTGACACACTGTACCGAGGCTCACACACTGTTCCGAGGCTGACACACTGTACCGAGGCTGACACACTGTACCGAGGCTGACACACTGTACCGAGGCTGACACACTGTAACGAGGCTGACACACTGTACCGAGGCTGACACACTGTACCGAGGCTGACACACTGCATCAACACTGTCAGTGTCCAGGCGCAGGAACACAAAATATCCTTCATGACGGAGTATGACAATAAAAGTCATGGAGCATCTGAGCGGCACTACACCGCTAGTTATTATATCAAGAGCCTTCATTGAATTCAAGGCGCTCTTCTTGATTGACCTTGATAGAACTTTTATATTTTTTGTTGCTGCCTTTGAGAAGGTATCAAGGTGAGTACAGTGTTGCTGATAAATTAGACGCAGGTGCAACACTTGGGTATCGTTATTGTCGAATCGTTTCCCACACAGTGGCTTCATCAGTCCATACAAAGAAGAATGAAGATCAGAAGAAGATTGAGGTAATCAGTCCCTCACTCTGGAGTCGATATAACCATTTATCAGTCTTGCTAAGAATATAGCATATGCGTGAAAATTTGGCTAATACAGTGCAGAGGTGAGTAGAGGCGGTGGTAGGCGTCACCTTGGACAACTCCACTGGTGACAGTAGGCCAACACTATAGGCTAGATCAGAGTAAAATTCGCACGTATGCCGTATTCTTAAGAAATCTGATAGACCAGTTACATCAACTCCAGGCTGAGGGACTGATTATCTCATTCTCATTCTGATCTTCACCATTCCTCTTTGCATTAGACTGATGAAGCCAATGTGTGGTCAAACGTTCCCTCAATAAATACCCAAGTGTTGCCAGGTGTCTAACATCAACTTGCTGATCCCATAAACATTTACTCGCAAATGTTGTTGTTGCTTGAGTGTTGGTATCAAGGGTGAGTATAGTGTTGTTGTTGCTTGAGTGTTGGTATCAAGGGTGAGTATAGTGTTGTTGTTGCTTGAGTGTTGGTATCAAGGGTGAGTATAGTGTTGTTGTTGCTTGAGTGTTGGTATCAAGGGTGAGTATAGTGTTGTTGTTGCCTGAGTGTTGGTATCAAGGGTGAGTATAGTGTTGTTGTTGCTTGAGTGTTGGTATCAAGAAGAGTATAGTGTTGTTGTTGCTTGAGTGTTGGTATCAAGGTGAGTATAGTGTTGTTGTTGCTTGAGTGTTGGTATCAAGGGTGAGTATAGTGTTGTTGCTTGAGTGTTGGTATCAAGGGTGAGTATAGTGTTGTTGCCTGACTGTTGGTATCAAGGGTGAGTATAGTGTTGTTGTTGCTTGAGTGTTGGTATCAAGAAGAGTATAGTGTTGTTGTTGCTTGAGTGTTGGTATCAAGGGTGAGTATAGTGTTGTTGTTGCTTGAGTGTTGGTATCAAGGGTGAGTATAGTGTTGTTGTTGCTTGAGTGTTGGTATCAAGGGTGAGTATAGTGTTGTTGTTGCTTGAGTGTTGGTATCAGGGGTGAGTATAGTGTTGTTGTTGCTTGAGTGTTGGTATCAAGGGTGAGTATAGTGTTGTTGTTGCCTTAGTGTTGGTATCAAGGGTGAGTATAGTGTTGTTGTTGCTTGAGTGTTGGTATCAAGGGTGAGTATAGTGTTGTTGTTGCTTGAGTGTTGGTATCAAGGGTGAGTATAGTGTTGTTGTTGCTTGAGTGTTGGTATCAAGGGGAGTATAGTGTTGTTGTTGCCTGAGTGTTGGTATCAAGGAGAGTATAGTGTTGTTGTTGCCTGAGTGTTGGTATCAAGGTGAGTATAGTGTTGTTGTTGCCTGAGTGTTGGTATCAAGGGTGAGTATAGTGTTGTTGTTGCTTGAGTGTTGGTATCAAGAAGAGTATAGTGTTGTTGTTGCTTGAGTGTTGGTATCAAGGGTGAGTATACTGTTGTTGTTGCCCGAGTGTTGGTATCAAGGGTGAGTATAGTGTTGTTGTTGCTTGAGTGTTGGTATCAAGAAGAGTATAGTGTTGTTGTTGCTTGAGTGTTGGTATCAAGGGTGAGTATAGTGTTGTTGTTGCTTGAGTGTTGGTATCAAGGGTGAGTATAGTGTTGTTGTTGCTTGAGTGTTGGTATCAAGGGTGAGTATAGTGTTGTTGTTGCTTGAGTGTTGGTATCAAGGGTGAGTATAGTGTTGTTGTTGCTTGAGTGTTGGTATCAAGGGTGAGTATAGTGTTGTTGTTGCTTGAGTGTTGGTATCAAGGGTGAGTATAGTGTTGTTGTTGCTTGAGTGTTGGTATCAAGGGTGAGTATAGTGTTGTTGTTGCCTGAGTGTTGGTATCAAGGGTGAGTATAGTGAGTGTTGTTGCTTGAGTGTTGGTATCAAGAAGAGTATAGTGTTGTTGTTGCTTGAGTGTTGGTATCAAGGGTGAGTATAGTGTTGTTGTTGCTTGAGTGTTGGTATCAAGGGTGAGTATAGTGTTGTTGTTGCTTGAGTGTTGGTATCAAGGGTGAGTATAGTGTTGTTGTTGCTTGAGTGTTGGTATCAAGGGTGAGTATAGTGTTGTTGTTGCTTGAGTGTTGGTATCAAGGGTGAGTATAGTGTTGTTGTTGCTTGAGTGTTGGTATCAAGGGTGAGTATAGTGTTGTTGTTGCTTGAGTGTTGGTATCAAGGAGAGTATAGTGTTGTTGTTGCCTGAGTGTTGGTATCAAGGAGAGTATAGTGTTGTTGTTGCCTGAGTGTTGGTATCAAGGTGAGTATAGTGTTGTTGTTGCCTGAGTGTTGGTATCAAGGGTGAGTATAGTGTTGTTGTTGCTTGAGTGTTGGTATCAAGGAGAGTAGAGTATAGTGTTGTTGTTGCCTGAGTGTTGGTATCAAGGAGAGTATAGTGTTGTTGTTGCCTGAGTGTTGGTATCAAGGGTGAGTATAGTGTTGTTGTTGCTTGAGTGTTGGTATCAAGGAGAGTATAGTGTTGTTGTTGCCTGAGTGTTGGTATCAAGGTGAGTATAGTGTTGTTGTTGCTTGAGTGTTGGTATCAAGGAGAGTATAGTGTTGTTGTTACCTGAGTGTTGGTATCAAGAAGAGTATAGTGTTGTTGTTGTTGCCTGAGTGTTGGCATCAAGGAGAGTATAGTGTTGTTGTTGCCTGAGCGTGGGCATCAAGGAGAGTATAGTGTTGTTGTTGTTGCCTGAGTGTTGGTATCAAGGAGAGTATAGTGTTGTTGTTGTTGCCTGAGTGTTGGCATCAAGGAGAGTATAGTGTTGTTGTTGCCTGAGTGTTGGCATCAAGGAGAGTATAGTGTTGCTGTTGCTTGAGTGTTGGTATCAAGGGTGAGTATAGTGTTGTTGTTGCTTGAGTGTTGGTATCAAGGGTGAGTATAGTGTTGTTGTTGCTTGAGTGTTGGTATCAAGGGTGAGTATAGTGTTGTTGTTGCTTGAGTGTTGGTATCAAGGAGAGTATAGTGTTGTTGTTGCCTGAGTGTTGGTATCAAGGAGAGTATAGTGTTGTTGTTGCCTGAGTGTTGGTATCAAGGAGAGTATAGTGTTGTTGTTGCCTGAGTGTTGGCATCAAGGAGAGTATAGTGTTGTTGTTGCTTGAGTGTTGGTATCAAGGGTGAGTATAGTGTTGTTGTTGCTTGAGTGTTGGTATCAAGGGTGAGTATAGTGTTGTTGTTGCTTGAGTGTTGGTATCAAGGGTGAGTATAGTGTTGTTGTTGCTTGAGTGTTGGTATCAAGGGTGAGTATAGTGTTGTTGTTGCTTGAGTGTTGGTATCAAGGGTGAGTATAGTGTTGTTGTTGCTTGAGTGTTGGTATCAAGGGTGAGTATAGTGTTGTTGTTGCTTGAGTGTTGGTATCAAGGAGAGTATAGTGTTGTTGTTGCCTGAGTGTTGGTATCAAGGAGAGTATAGTGTTGTTGTTGCCTGAGTGTTGGTATCAAGGTGAGTATAGTGTTGTTGTTGCCTGAGTGTTGGTATCAAGGGTGAGTATAGTGTTGTTGTTGCTTGAGTGTTGGTATCAAGAAGAGTATAGTGTTGTTGTTGCTTGAGTGTTGGTATCAAGGGTGAGTATAGTGTTGTTGTTGCCTGAGTGTTGGTATCAAGGGTGAGTATAGTGTTGTTGTTGCTTGAGTGTTGGTATCAAGGGTGAGTATAGTGTTGTTGTTGCTTGAGTGTTGGTATCAAGGGTGAGTATAGTGTTGTTGTTGCTTGAGTGTTGGTATCAAGGGTGAGTATAGTGTTGTTGTTGCTTGAGTGTTGGTATCAAGGGTGAGTATAGTGTTGTTGTTGCCTGAGTGTTGGTATCAAGGGTGAGTATAGTGTTGTTGTTGCTTGAGTGTTGGTATCAAGAAGAGTATAGTGTTGTTGTTGCTTGAGTGTTGGTATCAAGGGTGAGTATAGTGTTGTTGTTGCTTGAGTGTTGGTATCAAGGGTGAGTATAGTGTTGTTGTTGCTTGAGTGTTGGTATCAAGGGTGAGTATAGTGTTGTTGTTGCTTGAGTGTTGGTATCAAGGGTGAGTATAGTGTTGTTGTTGCTTGAGTGTTGGTATCAAGGGTGAGTATAGTGTTGTTGTTGCTTGAGTGTTGGTATCAAGGGTGAGTATAGTGTTGTTGTTGCTTGAGTGTTGGTATCAAGGAGAGTATAGTGTTGTTGTTGCCTGAGTGTTGGTATCAAGGAGAGTATAGTGTTGTTGTTGCCTGAGTGTTGGTATCAAGGTGAGTATAGTGTTGTTGTTGCCTGAGTGTTGGTATCAAGGGTGAGTATAGTGTTGTTGTTGCTTGAGTGTTGGTATCAAGGAGAGTATAGTGTTGTTGTTGCCTGAGTGTTGGTATCAAGGAGAGTATAGTGTTGTTGTTGCCTGAGTGTTGGTATCAAGGGTGAGTATAGTGTTGTTGTTGCTTGAGTGTTGGTATCAAGGAGAGTATAGTGTTGTTGTTGCCTGAGTGATGGTATCAAGGAGAGTATAGTGTTGTTGTTGCCTGAGTGATGGTATCAAGGAGAGTATAGTGTTGTTGTTGCCTGAGTGTTGGTATCAAGAAGAGTATAGTGTTGTTGTTGTTGCCTGAGTTTTGGCATCAAGGAGAGTATAGTGTTGTTGTTGCCTGAGCGTTGGCATCAAGGAGAGTATAGTGTTGTTGTTGCCTGAGTGTTGACATCAAGGAGAGTATAGTGTTGTTGTTGCCTGAGTGTTGGCATCAAGGAGAGTATAGTGTTGTTGTTGCCTGAGTGTTGGCATCAAGGAGAGTATATTGTTGCTGTTGCTTGAGTGTTGGTATCAAGGAGATTATAGTGTTGTTGTTGTTGTTGCCTGAGTGTTGGCATCAAGGAGAGTATAGTGTTGTTGTTGCCTGAGTATTGGCATCAAGGAGAGTATAGTGTTGTTGTTGCCAGAGTGATGGTATCAAGGAGATAAAGTGTTGTTGTTGCCTGAGTGATGGTATTAAGGAGAGTATAGAGTTGTTGTTGCCTGAGTGTTGGTATCAAGGTGAGTATACTGTTGTTGTTGTTGCCTGAGTGTTGGTATCAAGGAGAGTATAGTGTTGTTGTTGTTGTATGAGTGTTGGTATCAAGGAGAGTATAGTGTTGTTGTTGCCTGAGCATTGGCATCAAGGAGAGTATAGTGTTGTTGTTGCCTGAGTGTTGGCATCAAGGAGAGTATAGTGTTGTTGTTGCCTGAGTGTTGGCATCAAGGAGAGTATAGTGTTGTTGTTGCCTGAGTGTTGGCATCAAGGAGAGTATAGTGTTGTTGTTGCCTGAGTGTTGGTATCAAGGAGAGTATAGTGTTGTTGTTGCCTGAGTGATGGTATCAAGGAGAATATAGTGTTGCTGTTGTTGCCTGAGTGATGGTATCAAGGTGAGTATAGTGCTGTTGTTGCCTGAGTGATGGTATCAAGGAGAGTATAGTGTTGTTGTTGCCTGAGTGTTGGTATCAAGGAGAGTATAGTGTTGTTGTTGTTGCCTGAGTGATGGTGTCAAATAGAGTATAGTGTTGTTGTTGCCTGAGTGTTGGTATCAAGGAGAGTATAGTGTTGTTGTTGTTGCCTGAGTGATGTTATCAAGGAGAGTATAGTGTTGTTGTTGCCTGAGTGTTGGTATCAAGAAGAGTATAGTGTTGTTGTTGCCTGAGTGTTGGTATAAAGGAGAGTATAGTGTTGTTGTTGCCTGAGTATAGTGTATAGTGTTGTTGTTGCCTGAGTGTTGGTATGAAGGAGAGTATAGTGTTGTTGTTGTTGTTGCCTGAGTGTTGGTATCAAGTATAGTGTTGTTGTTGCCTGAGTATAGTGTTGTTGTTGTTGCCTGAGTGTTGGTATCAAGGAGAGTATAGTGTTGTTGTTGTTGCCTGAGTGTTGGTATCAAGGAGAGTATAGTGTTGTTGTTGCCTGAGTGTTGGCATCAAGGAGAGTATAGTGTTGTTGTTGTTGCCTGAGTGTTGGTATCAAGGAGAGTATAGTGTTGTTGTTGTTGCCTGAGTGTTGGTATCAAGAAGAGTATAGTGTTGTTGTTGCCTGAGTGTTGGTATCAAGGAGAGTATAGTGTTGTTGTTGCCTGAGTGTTGGCATCAAGGAGAGTATAGTGTTGTTGTTGCCTGAGTGATGGTATCAAGGAGAGTATAGTGTTGTTGTTGTTGCCTGAGTGTTGGTATCAAGAAGAGTATAGTGTTGTTGTTGTTGCCTGAGTGTTGGTATCAAGGAGAGTATAGTGTTGTTGTTGTTGCCTGAGTGTTGGTATCAAGGAGAGTATAGTGTTGTTGTTGCCTGAGTGTTGGCATCAAGGAGAGTATAGTGTTGTTGTTGTTGCCTGAGTCTTGGTATCATGGAGAGTATAGTGTTGTTGTTGTTGCCTGAGTGTTGGTATCAAGGAGATTATAGTGTTGTTGTTGTTGCCTGAGTGTTGGTATCAAGGAGAGTATAGTGTTGTTGTTGTCTGAGTGTTGGTATCAATGGAGAGTATATGAGTGTTGGTATCAAGGGTGAGTATAGTGTTGTTGTTGCTTGAGTGTTGGTATCAAGGGTGAGTATAGTGTTGTTGTTGCTTGAGTGTTGGTATCAAGGGTGAGTATAGTGTTGTTGTTGCTTGAGTGTTGGTATCAAGGAGAGTATAGTGTTGTTGTTGCTTGAGTGTTGGTATCAAGGTGAGTATAGTGTTGTTGTTGCTTGAGTGTTGGTATCAAGGGTGAGTATAGTGTTGTTGTTGCTTGAGTGTTGGTATCAAGGAGGGTGAGTATAGTGTTGTTGTTGCCTGAGTGTTGGTATCAAGAAGAGTATAGTGTTGTTGTTGCCTGAGTGTTGGTATCAAGGAGAGTATAGTGTTGTTGTTGCCTGAGTGTTGGCATCAAGGTATAGTGTTGTTGTTGCCTGAGCGTGGGCATCAAGGAGAGTATAGTGTTGTGTTGCCTGAGTGTTGGTATCAAGGAGAGTATAGTGTTGTTGTTGTTGCCTGAGTGTTGGCATCAAGGAGAGTATATCCTGAGTGTTGGCATCAAGGAGAGTATAGTGTTGTTGTTGCTTGAGTGTTGGTATCAAGGGTGAGTATAGTGTTGTTGTTGCTTGAGTGTTGGTATCAAGGGTGAGTATAGTGTTGTTGTTGCTTGAGTGTTGGTATCAAGGGTGAGTATAGTGTTGTTGTTGCTTGAGTGTTGGTATCAAGGAGAGTATAGTGTTGTTGTTGCCTGAGTGTTGGTATCAAGGAGAGTATAGTGTTGTTGTTGCCTGAGTGTTGGTATCAATGAGAGTATAGTGTTGTTGTTGCCTGAGTGTTGGTATCAAGGGTGAGTATAGTGTTGTTGTTGCTTGAGTGTTGGTATCAAGGGTGAGTATAGTGTTGTTGTTGCTTGAGTGTTGGTATCAAGGGTGAGTATAGTGTTGTTGTTGCTTGAGTGTTGGTATCAAGGGTGAGTATAGTGTTGTTGTTGCTTGAGTGTTGGTATCAAGGGTGAGTATAGTGTTGTTGTTGCTTGAGTGTTGGTATCAAGGAGAGTATAGTGTTGTTGTTGCTTGAGTGTTGGTATCAAGGAGAGTATAGTGTTGTTGTTGCCTGAGTGTTGGTATCAAGGAGAGTATAGTGTTGTTGTTGCCTGAGTGTTGGTATCAAGGGTGAGTATAGTGTTGTTGTTGCTTGAGTGTTGGTATCAAGTGTTGAAGAGTATAGTGTTGTTGTTGCTTGAGTGTTGGTATCAAGGGTGAGTATAGTGTTGTTGTTGCCTGAGTGTTGGTATCAAGGGTGAGTATAGTGTTGTTGTTGCTTGAGTGTTGGTATCAAGAAGAGTATAGTGTTGTTGTTGCTTGAGTGTTGGTATCAAGGGTGAGTATAGTGTTGTTGTTGCTTGAGTGTTGGTATCAAGGGTGAGTATAGTGTTGTTGTTGCTTGAGTGTTGGTATCAAGGGTGAGTATAGTGTTGTTGTTGCTTGAGTGTTGGTATCAAGGGTGAGTATAGTGTTGTTGTTGCTTGAGTGTTGGTATCAAGGGTGAGTATAGTGTTGTTGTTGCCTGAGTGTTTGTATCAAGGGTGAGTATAGTGTTGTTGTTGCTTGAGTGTTGGTATCAAGAAGAGTATAGTGTTGTTGTTGCTTGAGTGTTGGTATCAAGGGTGAGTATAATGTTGTTGTTGCTTGAGTGTTGGTATCAAGGGTGAGTATAGTGTTGTTGTTGCTTGAGTGTTGGTATCAAGGGTGAGTATAGTGTTGTTGTTGCTTGAGTGTTGGTATCAAGGGTGAGTATAGTGTTGTTGTTTCTTGAGTGTTGGTATCAAGGGTGAGTATAGTGTTGGTATCAAGAGTATAGTGTTGTTGTTGCCTGAGTGTTGGTATCAAGGAGAGTATAGTGTTGTTGTTGCCTGAGTGTTGGTATCAAGGTGAGTATAGTGTTGTTGTTGCCTGAGTGTTGGTATCAAGGGTGAGTATAGTGTTGTTGTTGCTTGATTGTTGGTATCAAGGAGAGTATAGTGTTGTTGTTGCTTGAGTGTTGGTATCAAGGAGAGTATAGTGTTGTTGTTGCCTGAGTGTTGGTATCAAGGGTGAGTATAGTGTTGTTGTTGCTTGAGTGTTGGTATCAAGGAGAGTATAGTGTTGTTGTTGCCTGAGTGTTGGTATCAAGGTGAGTATAGTGTTGTTGTTGCTTGAGTGTTGGTATCAAGGAGAGTATAGTGTTGTTGTTGCCTGAGTGTTGGTATCAAGGAGAGTATAGTGTTGTTGTTGTTGCCTGAGTGTTGGCATCAAGGAGAGTATAGTGTTGTTGTTGCCTGAGCGTGGGCATCAAGGAGAGTATAGTGTTGTTGTTGTTGCCTGAGTGTTCGTATCAAGGAGAGTATAGTGTTGTTGTTGTTGCCTGAGTGTTGGCATCAAGGAGAGTATAGTGTTGTTGTTGCCTGAGTGTTGGCATCAAGGAGAGTATAGTATTGCTGTTGCTTGAGTGTTGGTATCAAAGAGAGTATAGTGTTGTTGTTGTTGCCTGAGTGTTGGCATCAAGGAGAGTATAGTGTTGTTGTTGCCTGAGTATTGGCATCAAGGAGAGTATAGTGTTGTTGTTGCCAGAGTGATGGTATCAAGGAGATAAAGTGTTGTTGTTGCCTGAGTGATGGTATTAAGGAGAGTATAGAGTTGTTGTTGCCTGAGTGTTGGTATCAAGGTGAGTATACTGTTGTTGTTGTTGCCTGAGTGTTGGTATCAAGGAGAGTATAGTGTTGTTGTTGTTGTATGAGTGTTGGTATCAAGGAGAGTATAGTGTTGTTGTTGCCTGAGTTTTGGCATCAAGGAGAGTATAGTGTTGTTGTTGCCTGAGCGTTGGCATCAAGGAGAGTATAGTGTTGTTGTTGCCTGAGTGTTGACATCAAGGAGAGTATAGTGTTGTTGTTGCCTGAGTGTTGGCATCAAGGAGAATATAGTGTTGTTGTTGCCTGAGTGATGGTATCAAGGAGAATATAGTGTTGTTGTTGCCTGAGTGATGGTATCAAGGAGAGTATAGTGTTGTTGTTGCCTGAGTGATGGTATCAAGGAGAGTATAGTGTTGTTGTTGCCTGAGTGATGGTATCAAGGAGAGTATAGTGTTGTTGTTGCCTGAGTGTTGGTATCAAGGAGAGTTTAGTGTTGTTGTTGTTGCGTGAGTGATGGTATCAAGGAGAGTATAGTGTTGTTGTTGCCTGAGTGTTGGTATCAAGGAGAGTATAGTGTTGTTGTTGTTGCCTGAGTGATGGTATCAAGGAGAGTATAGTGTTGTTGTTGCCTGAGTGTTGGTATCAAGGAGAGTATAGTGTTGTTGTTGCCTGAGTGTTGGTATCAAGGAGAGTATAGTGTTGTTGTTGCCTGAGTGTTGGTATCAAGAAGAGTATAGTGTTGTTGTTGCCTGAGTGTTGGTATCAAGGAGAGTATAGTGTTGTTGTTGCCTGAGTGTTGGTATCAAGGAGAGTATAGTGTTGTTGTTGCCTGAGTGTTGGTATCAAGGAGAGTATAGTGTTGTTGTTGTTGTTGCCTGAGTGTTGGTATCAAGGAGAGTATAGTGTTGTTGTTGCCTGAGTGTTGGTATCAAGGAGAGTATAGTGTTGTTGTTGTTGCCTGAGTGTTGGTATCAAGGAGAGTACAGTGTTGTTGTTGCCTGAGTGTTGGCATCAAGGAGAGTATAGTGTTGTTGTTGTTGCCTGAGTGTTGGTATCAAGGAGAGTATAGTGTTGTTGTTGTTGCCTGAGTGTTGGTATCAAGAAGAGTATAGTGTTGTTGTTGTCTGAGTGTTGGTATCAAGGAGAGTATAGTGTTGTTGTTGCCTGAGTGTTGGCATCAAGGAGAGTATAGTGTTGTTGTTGCCTGAGTGATGGTATCAAGGAGAGTATAGTGTTGTTGTTGTTGTTGCCTGAGTGTTGGTATCAAGAAGAGTATAGTGTTGTTGTTGTTGCATGAGTGTTGGTATCAAGGAGAGTATAGTGTTGTTGTTGTTGCCTGAGTGTTGGTATCAAGGAGAGTATAGTGTTGTTGTTGCCTGAGTGTTGGCATCAAGGAGAGTATAGTGTTGTTGTTGTTGCCTGAGTCTTGGTATCATGGAGAGTATAGTGTTGTTGTTGTTGCCTGAGTGTTGGTATCAAGGAGATTATAGTGTTGTTGTTGTTGCCTGAGTGTTGGTATCAAGGAGAGTATAGTGTTGTTGTTGCCTGAGTGTTGGTATCAATGAGAGTATAGTGTTGTTGTTGCCTGAGTGATGGTATCAAGGAGAGTATAGTGTTGTTGTTGCCTGAGTGTTGGTATCAAGGAGAGTATAGTGTTGTTGTTGCCTGAGTGATGGTATCAAGGAGAGTATAGTGTTGTTGTTGCCTGAGTGATGGTATCAAGGAGAGTATAGTGTTGTTGTTGCCTGAGTGTTGGTATCAAGGAGAGTATAGTGTTGTTGTTGCCTGAGTGTTGGTATCAAGGAGAGTATAGTGTTGTTGTTGGAGGAGTATAGTGTTGTTGTTGTTGTCTAGTGTTAGTATTCAAGTTATAGTGTTATATTTACCCCTGAGTGTTTAGGTATCAGAGGTATAGTGTTGTTATTTATTTGCCAGTAGGTGATGAGGTTATCCAAGAGGGAGAGTATAGTATTTGTTGCCTTGCCTAGTGTTGGTTAGTCATCAAGGGAAGTATAGTGTTATTGTTATTTGCCTGAGTGATTAGTATCAAGGAGAGTATAGTGATTGTTATTTGTTACCTGGATGGTTAGGTATCCAAAGGAGTATAGTGTTATTGAGTTGCCTTGAGTGATGGCTTATCAAGAGGTATAGTGTTGGTTATTGCCTAAGAGTTGGCATCAAGGAGAGTATAGTATTTGTTTATGAGTGATGGTATCAAAGGAAGGAGTATAAGTGATTGCTTGTTTTTGCCTGAGTATGAGTTATCAGGAAAAGTGATAGTTGTTATTGTTGCACCCTTGAGTGATAGGTATCAAAAGGAAGAATATAGTATTTATTTATTTACCACAGTGTTAGGTATCAAAGGAGAGTATAGTTATTGTTATTTGTTTACCTGAGTGATTAAGGTATAAAACAAGAAGTATAAGTGTTATTGTTGCACCCTAGTGTTGGTATCGGAGTATAGTGTTTGTTGTTGGCCCACAGATGCTAACCAGAATATTAGTTCTTGTTGCTTGCCAGGTATTAACAGTGTCAAGGAAGGAGTATAGTGTTGTTTTTACCTGATGTTGGTATCAAAATAGTATAATGTTGTTGCCATTTGTGAAGGAGAGGTATCAGGAGAATATGGTATTTATTTATTTGCCTGAAGTGATGGTATGAGAAGCATGGGTAGTGGAGCTGTTGATGAGTCTTGCCTATCAGAAAGGTACAATGTTGTTATACTGATTGTTGTTATCAGGAGAGTATAAGTGTTGTTGCACCTTGCAGTGTTGGTATCCAAAGGAGAGTATAGTGTGTTGTTGTTTGCCTGAGTGATGGTATCAAAAATGGATGAATTGTTTCCATGTTAGTTGTTGGTATCCAGAGAGTATAGTTGGTATTGCAATGGAGTGATAGAAGCCTCAGAAGTTACAGTTGTTTGCTGAGCCTGGTATAGGTATCAGGAGAGTTATAGTGTTATTGCACCTGAGTGTTGGTATCAAGGAAGAGTATAGTGTTATTCATTGTTCCCTTGACCTGATGGTATCAAAGGAGAAGTAGAGTGTTGTTGTTGCCTGAGTGTTGGTTGACATCAAGGAGGAAGTATAGTGTTATTTGCACTTGCCCAGAGTTGGCAGGCATCAAGAGGGAAGTAATAAGTATGTTGTTTTTGCCTGAGTGATTAGGTATCAGGAGAATACGATATTATTTGCCTGGAAGTTGATTGGTTAGCAGAGAGTATAGTTGGTTATACATGAATGGTTAGATCAAAAATTATAGTGTTATGTTGCCTTAGTAGTTGAGATCCAAGAAAGCTAAGTGTTATTCTTGGTATTATTATCAAAGAGGAGTATTAGTATTTATTTGTTGCCTGAGAGAGATGGTATCAAAGGAAGTATAGTGTGTTGCCTTGGTTATTTGGTATTCAAGGAGAGCCATAGTGTTATTTGTTGTAGTTGTTACATCAAAGGAGAGTATAGTGTTATTTGTTGTTGCCTGAAGTGTTGGTATCAAAGGAGAGTATAGAATGTTATTATTTATTTTGCCTGAGGTGTTGGTATCAAAGGAAGGATTTAGTGTTAAGTGGCATTTATTTGCCTGAGTGGTAAGTTATCAAAAGGGAGAGTATAAGTATTTATTGTTTTTGCCTGAGTGATGGTGATCCAGGTCAGTATTATTATTGTTATTGCCTGGTGGTGGTATCAAGGAGATATAGCCTGTTATTGTTGCCTAGTGTGTGAGTTATCAGGAGAAGTATAGTGTTATTATTTGTTACACAGTACAGTGGCATCAGGAAGTATAGTGTTGCTTATTACCCTGAGTATTAGGTATCAAAAGTATCAGTACTTGTTTATTTGGCTTAGTGTTGGCCTCAAGGAAGTATAGTTGGTTATTTGTTGTTGCCTGAAGTGAGGTATCAGTATGTGTTGTTATTTGTTACCTTGACATTGGCTTGTTATCCAAGGAGGAAGTATAGAGTTGTTATTTATTTGCCTATGAGGCTGATGGTATCAGAGGAAAGTATAGTGTTATTTATTTGCCCGCCCTGAGTAATTCAGTATCAAGGGAAGGAGTATACTGAATTGTTATTGCCAACATGATGAGTATCAAGAGAGAGTATAGTGTTGTTTGCCTTGACCTGGATGGTATCAAGGAGAGTATAGTGTTATTTGTTGCCTGGTGATGGTATCGAGAGAGTATATTTGCTGTCAAGTGTTGGTATCCAAGGAGAGTATAGTGTTATTTATTTACCTGAGTGATGGTAATCAAGAAAGTTATAGTAGATGTTGTTCTTGGCCTGAGTTGATGGTATCAAGAGAAAAATATAGTGTTATTTGTTGACCCAAGAGTATTGGTATCAAGAAAGAGTATACCTGTTTTTGTTATTCCCATTTGCCTGATTTTGGCATCAAGAGTATAGTGTTATTTGTGCCTGAGAGGAGGCATCAAGAGAAATATAGTTGTTGTTATTTGCCTTGAGTGTTAGACATCAAAGAAAGTATATAGTGTTGTTGTTGCCTTGAGAATTGTTGGCATCCCAAAGGAGAATATAGTGTTATTATGCCTGATGATGGAATCAAGAGTATTAGTTATTTCATTGTTTACCTGGTATTGTTAAGTATCAAGAGAGGAAGTATAAGTGTGTTATTGTTACCTGCACCACAAGTAGTGGTTCATCAAAGGTAGAGTATGAGTTATTTTTATTGCCTGAGTGTTATGGTATCAAAGGAGAGCATAGATGTTGTTATTTGCTTGACCCTGTTAGTGATCAAAGGTATCAAAGGTGGTTATTTATTGACCACCAGGTGTTGGTATCAAGAAGGAGAGTATAGTGTTGTTATTTGTTGCCTGAGTGTTGAGGCATCAAGGAGAGTATAGTGTTGTTGTTATTTATTTGCCTGACCTGGGATGGTATCGAAGGAGAAGTATAGTGATTACTTGTTGCCTGAGTGTTAGGCATCAAAGTATAAATATTATATACAGTGATTAGTTATTCCCAAGTGATAGATATTATTATTACCTAAGTGATGAAGTATCAAGAAATATAAATGTTATTATTTACCTGAGTGTTTATTATCAAAAGAGAAAGTATATTGTTATTATTTATTTACCTGAGTTAGTAGGCATCAAAGGAAAGTATAAGTGTTACTGTTACCTGAAGTATTTAGTTATCAAAGTATAGTATATATTCCACAGATGATAGTATTCAAAAGGATGCCTAGTGTTATATTGCCTGAGTCAATTGGTAATCGAAATATAATTGTTGTTATTTATTTGCCTGAGTGAGTGGTATCAAAGGAAGTATGACTATTTATTTGTTACCTGAGTGTTGAGGTATCGAGAGGAAGTATGAGTGTTATTTATTTGTTGCCTGAGTGATGGCATCAAGGAGAGGTATAGTGTTATTTATTTGCCTGAGTATTAGGTATCAGGAGAAGTATAGTGTTATTTGTTGCCACAGTTGTTCATTATCAAGAGTATAGTGTTATATTTGTTGCACAAGGTCAATGGTATCAAGGGAAGTATAGTGTTATTGTTGCCTGAGTATTGTTGAGTATCAAGAAGGAGAGTATAGTATTATTTGTTGCTTACTTGAGTGGATTAGTATCAAGGAAGTATAGATGTTTGTTGCCTGGCAGTGTTGGTATCAAAGGAAGGTATAGTGAATTATTGTTGTTGGCCTGGTGATGGAAATATTCCAAAGAGAGTATGGTCCCCTTGAAGCCTGAGTGTTATATCAAAGGAGAGTATAAGTGTTGTTATTTGTTACCTGAGTAGTATTATCCAAGGAGAGTACTATAGTTATTTATTTATTTGCCAGAGTGAAGGTATCAAGGAAGAAGTAGAGTATTGTTATTTACCTGAGTGTTGAGGTATCCAAAGGAGAGAGTATAGTGTTGTTATTTGCATGGAAGCATTGAGGTATCAAGGAGAGTATGATGTTGTTGTTAACATTGCCTGAGGTCTTCGTATCAAAGGAGAGTATTGTGTTGTTGTTGCCTGAGTGTTGGTATCAAGGAGAAGTTATAGTGTTGTTATTTGTTGCCACAGTGTTGGTGATCAAGGAGAGTATAGTGTTGTTGTTGTTCCCACTAGTGTTGGTATCAAGGAGGAGGTATAGATGTTGTTGTTGCCTGAGTGTTGAGGTATCCAAAAGGAAGTTTAGTGTTTTTATTTATTTTGCGTAGTGAGTGGTATTCAAGAGTATTAGTTGCGTTGAGCCTGATGTTGGTATCAAAGGAGAGTATAGTGTTATTGTTGCCTGAGTGATGGTATCAAGGAGAGTATAGTGTTATGTTGCCTACCTGATTGATAGTATCAAAGGAGTAAGTAGTAATTATTTATTTATTTGCCTGATGGTAGAAGTATCCAAAGTATAGTGTTATTTATTTGCCTGGGTTATTTGGCCATCAAAGAGTATAGTGTTGTTGTTGCCTGGTGATGGTATCAAGGAAAGTATAGTGTTATTTGTTATTTACCTAGTATTGGTATCAAGAAGAGGTATAAGTGTTGTTATATTTGCCTGAGTGTTTGGTATCAAGGAAGAGTATAGTGTTGTTGTTTGCCTGAGTCTTGAAGTATCAAAGGGAGAGTATAGTTAATTGTTATTGCCTGGTATTAATTTTATCAAGAGTATAGTGGTATTGTTGCCTGGTTGATGGTATCAAGAGTAATTAGTTGTTATTTGCCTGAGTGTTAGGTATCAAGGAAGAAGTATAGTGTTGTTATTTGCCTTACCAGGTGATGGTTATCAAGGAGAAGTATAGTGTTGTTATTTGCCTGAAGGTAGTTGAGAAGTATCCAAAGGAAGAAGTATAGTGTTATTTATTGCCTGGTAGTGTTGGGTATCAAAGGAAGAGTATAGTGTTGTTATTTGTTGCCTGAGTTTTGGCATCAAAAGGAGAGTATAGTGTTGTTGCCTGAGCATTGGCATCAAGGAAATATAGTGTTGTTGTTGCCTGAGTGTTGACTATCAGAAGTATAGTGTTATTGTTGCTAGATTGTTGTCCAAGGAGAATATAAGGTGGCATCAAGGAGAGAGTATCAGAGAACATAGTTGTTGTTGCCTGAGCGATTGGCATCAAGGGAGGGAAGTATATGTTGTTATTTGTTGCCTGAGTGATTGGAATCAAGACAAGAGTATAAGTTATTTGTTTCTTGCCTGAGTAGTTGGCATCAAGGAGGAAGTATAGTGTTATTGTTGCCTGAGAGATGGTATCAAAGGAAGAAGTATAGTGTTTTGTTGCCTTGAGTTGATGGTATCCCAAGGAGAGCATAGTGTTGTTGAGCTTGAGTGTTGGTATCAAAGGAGAAGTATAGTGTTGTTATTTGTTGCCTGAGTGATGGTACTCAAGGTGGAGGTATAGTGTTGTTGTTGCCTTGAGTGATGGTATCAAGAGTATAGTGTTATTTATTTACAGTGTTGGTATCAAAGGGAGAGTATAGTGTTTGTTATTTGTTACCTGGGAGATGGTATCAAGGAAGAGTATAGCCGATGCTGTTGCCTGAGTGTTGGTATCGAGGAGAGGTATAGTGTTGTTGTTGTTCCTGAAGTGATGGTATCAAGGAACAGTATGGTGTTGTTGTTGCCTGAGTGTTGGATATCAAGGAGGAAGTATATTGTTGTTGTTGCTGGTTGATGGTATCAAGGAGAGTATAGTGTTGTTGTTTGCCTGAGTGATTGGTATCAAAGGAGAGTATAGTGTTGTTATTATTTAACCTGGTGATGGCCATCCAAAGGAGAGTATAGTGTTTGGTTGAGCCTGAGTGGATGGTAATCAAGGAATAGTAGTGTTATTTGTTGCCCTGAGGTATTCATTATCAAGGAGGTATAGTGTTGTTGTTGTTGCCTGTGAGTGATTGGTATCAAGGTAGGTATTAGTTGTTGCATTTATTTGCCCTGAGTGATTAGGTATCAAAGGAGAAGTATAGTGTTGTTGTTGTTGCCTGAGTGATTGTAAGGTATCAAGGAGTATAGTGTTCTTGTTGCCTGAGGTGATTGGCATCAAGAAGAGTAATAGTGTTGTTATTTGTTGCCTGGAGTAGATGGTATCAAAGGAGAAGTATAGTGTTGTTTATTTGCCTAGTGTTGGTATCAGGAAGAGTATAGTGTTATTTGTTGTTACCTGAGTGATGGTATCAAAGGAGAAGTATAGTATTGTTGTTGCCCACAAGTGTTATTATCAAAGGAAGTATAGTGTTGTTGTTATATGATGAAAGTTATCAAGGAAGAATAAATTGCGTTATTGCCTGAGTGTTGAGGTATCAAAAAGGAGAAGTATAAGTGTTATTTGTTGCCATAGGTGTTGAGGTATCAAAGGTATAGTATTGTTATATTTGCCTAGATTGTTCGTATTCAAGGAGAGTATTGTCCTTGTTATTGCCTGAGTGTTGAGGTACATCCCAAGGAGAAGTATAGTATTGTTATTGTTGCCTGAGGTGTTAGGTATCAGGAGGAAGTATAGTGTTGTTATTGTTGTCTGAAGTGTTATTATCAAGAAGTATAGATAATTGGTTATACCAAGAGTATTTGAGTATCAAGAGAGGAGGATAGTTGTTCCTTGAGTTGCGTTGAGTATTAATATCAAAGGAAGGAGTTATAGTGTTATTTATTTGCCATGAGTATTTGGTATCAAGGAGGAAGTATAAGTATTTATTGTTGCCTTAGTTGATGGTATCCAGGAAATATAGAGTTGTTACCTGAGTGTTGGTATCAAAGGAGAAGTATTAGTTATTTGTTGTTGCCTGAGTGTTAGCATCAAAGGAAATATATGTTAATTGTTATTGCCTGAGTATTGGTTATTCAAGGAGAGTATTAGTTGTTATTTCCTTGCTAGTATTGGTTATCAGAAGAGTATAATTATTGTTGTTGTTGCCTGATTGTTGGTATCAAAGTATTAGTTGTTATTTATGCCTGAGTGTTGGTATCAAGGAAGAGTATAGTATTGTTGTTGCCTTGAGTTAGCGCTATCAAAGGAGAGTATGAGTGTTGTTTGCCTGAGAGTGTTGGTATCCAGGAGGAAGTATAGTGTTATTTATTTGCCTGAGTGATTGGTATCAAAGGGAGAAGTATTAGTATTATTTGTTGTTGCCGTGAGTGATGGTATCAAGGAGTATAGTGTTATTTATTTGCCTGAGTGTTGGTATCAAGAGTATGATGTTGTGATTTGTTGCCTGGAGTGTTGAGGTATCAAAGAAGAGTATAGTAAGTTATTCGTTATTTGCCTGAGTGTGGCATCAAAGGAAGGAAGTATAGTGTTATTATTTATTTGCCTGAGGCGTTGGCATCCAAGGAGGAGTATAGTCATTATTGTTGCCTGAGTGATTGGACATCAAGGAGAAGTATAGTGTTATTTGCTTGCCTGAAGTGTTGGCATCAAGGAAGAGAATCAGTAGTGTTATTTATTTGCCTGAGTGAGTGGTATCAAGGAGGAATATAGTGTTATTTATTTAACACCAGGTGAATTGAGTGATCAGGGAAGGAGTTATAGTGTTGTTATTTGCCCTGAGGTGGTATTGGAATCCAAAGGAAGGTATAGTGTTATTTGTTGCCTGAAGTAGTTAGGTATCAAGGGAGGAGGTAGTAGTGATTGAAAACATTGTTGCCTGAGAGATTGGACATCAACGAGAGTACTAGTGTTTTATTTGTTCCTACAATTGATTGGTATCAAAGGAAGGTAGCATGAGTATATTTATTTATTTGCCTTGAGTGTTGGCATCCAAGGGAGAGTATAGGTCTTTGAACTCTTGCCTGACCTGGGCGGTGATCAGGAAGTAGTAGTGTTAGTTTGTTGTTGCCTGAGATTATTTGGCATCAAGGAGGAGTATAGTGTTGGCTATTTTGCTTGGAGTTGTATTTGGCCATCAAAGGAGAGAGTATAATTGCATTTGTTGCCTGAGTAGATGGTTATCAGGGCTTGCCTAGAGTTGGTATTTGCACCAGGTAGTGGTATCCAGGAGAGTATGAGTGTTGTTATTTGTTGCCTTGAGTGATTGGTATCAAAGGAGAGTATGAGTATTTGTTATTTGCCCCTGGATGAATGGTATCCAAGGAAGGAGGTATAGGTGTTATTTGTTGCCTGAGTTGATTGGTATCAAGGAGGAGGTATAGTGTTGTCTTGTTGTTGCACCAGGTGATGAAGGTATCAAGGAAGGAGTATAGTGTTGATGTTGCCTGGAGGTAGTTGGTATCAAAGGAGGCAGTGATAGTTATTTGTTGTTCCCTGGAGTGATTGAGGTATCAAAGGAGGTATAGTGTTGTTGTTGCCTGGGTAGTGGTTACCCGGGGAGGTATAGGTAAATTATGTTGATTGGGTTGTTGGTTAGCCTTCAGGGAGAGTATAGTGTTGATGGTTATGCCTGAAGTGTTGGTATCAAGGTATAGTGTTATTTGTTGCCTGGAGAGTTGGGTATCCAAGGAAGGTATAGTGTTGTTATTTGTTGCCTGAGGTGATGGCATCATGGAGGAATATAGTGTTGTTGTTGCCTGGAGTGATGAGGTATCAAAGGACCAAGTACTAGGTGTTATTTATTGCCTGAGGTGATTGGTTATCATGGAGAATTATAGTATTATTTATTTTATTGCCTGAATTATGATGGTATCAAGGAAGGAAGGTATAGTGTTATTTATTTGCCTGGAGGTGCTTGGTATCAAGGAGAAGTAGTAGTTGTTGTTATTTGCCCCTGGTGATGGTGGTATCAAGGAGAAGTTATAAGTTATTTGTTGTTGCCTGGAGTGTTACAGTCAATCAGGAGGTAGGAGTGTTGTTTGTTGTTGCACCAGGATGATCGGTATCAAACGAGAGTATAGTGTTATTTGTTGCCTGAGTGATTGGTATCAGGAGGAGTATAGTGTTATTTATTTGATGGCCTGAGTGCCAGAAATAGTGGTGGACATTACAATTGTGGTGGTATGGGAAATTATAGTGTTACCATTGCCTGAGTGTTGGTATCAAGGAAATAGGAGTATATTTGCCTGAGTTAGTTGGGTTAGCCAGGAGTATAATTATTTGCTGGAGAGAGGTATCAAGGAGAGTATAGTGTTATTATTTATTGCCTGAGTGGTTGTTATCAGGAGAGATATAGTGTTGTTTGTTGCCCTGGTGGTATCAAAGAGAAGTAGTATTAATTTGGGTTATGCACCAAGGAGATGGCATCAAGAGTATAATTGTTGTTGTTGCCATGAATTTGAGTTAGTATCAAAGGAGGAGGTATTAGTGTTATTTATTTTGCCTGAGCTTATTTGGTATCAAAGGAGAGTATAGTATTATTTCTTATTTGTTGCCTAGGGTGAGTTGAGTATCAAGGAAGTCTCAGATTATATATTTGCTGGAGTTATTTGGTTATCAAAGGGAGTAGAGTGTTGGTATTTGTGCCTGGGGAAAGGAGAGGTATCAGGGAATTATTAGTTGTTATTTGTTGCCTGAGTGTTGAGGTATCAGGAGGAGGGTATAGTGTTGTTATTTGTTGCCTGAGTGAGAGGAGGAGGTATCAAGGAGGGAGTATAGTGTTGTTATTTATTTGCGTGAGTGATGGAGGCATCAAGGAGGTATAGTGTTATTTGTTATTTGCCTGGGTAGTGAGGTATCAAGGAGGAAGTTATAGAGTTGTTATTTTGCCTTGCCAGGTGATGGTATCCAAGATGTGTATAGTGTTATTTATTTGCCTGAGGGTGTTGGTAGCTCAAAGGAGAGTATAGTGTTGTTATTTGTTGCCTCAGTGATTAGGTATCAAAGGATGGTAGTATATGTATTTGTTGTTACCTAGGATGTTGGCATCAAGGAGGAGAGTATAGTATTGTTGTTGCCCTAGAGTTGATGGTATCAAAGGAAGGATTATGGTAATATATTTGCCTGGGTAGTTGGAATTCAAAGTATAGTGTTTTGTTCCCTGAGTGGTTAGGTATCAGGAAGAGTATAGATGTTTATTTGTTGCCGCCTGAGAGATTGGTATCAAAGGAAGTATAGTGTTATTTTTGTTGCCTGAGTGATGGTATCAAGGAGGGACCTGATAGTGTTGTTTATTGTTGCCGCCTTGAGTGTTGGTATCAAAGAGGAGGGAAGTATAGATGTTGTTATTTATTTGCCTGGGTGATAGGGTATCGAAGGAGAGTATAGTATTATTTATTTGTTGCCTAGATGTTCAGTTGGCATCAAAGGAGGAGGATATAGATATTTTTGTTATTGCCTGAGGGTGAATTGAGGTATCAGGGAGAATTATAGTGTTTATTTGCCTTGACCTGGTTGAGGTATCAAGGAGGTATAGTGGTTATATTTGTTGCCTTGGGTTGAGTTGGGTACCAAGGTGAATTATATATAGTGTTATATGCTGGGAAAGGAGAGGTATCAAGGGTATAGTGTTATTTGTTGCCTGAGTCTTGAGGTACATCAGGAAGATTATGGTGTTATTTGTCGTTGCCTGGTTGAGGTATCTTGCCAGTGTAAGTTGTTGGTATATGCACCAAGTGTTGTAATCAAGGTATAGTGTATTTTATTTGTTGCCATGCAGAGTTGGTATCAAAGGAGGAGTATAGTGTATTTATTTGTTGCCTGAGTCATGGTATCAAGGGAGAAGTATGGTATTATTTCCCATTGATTGCCTGAATTATTTGGTATCAAAGGAGGAGGAATAAGGTGTTATGTTGTTGCCTGAGGTGATGGTATCAAAGGAGAGTATAGTGTTATTTGTTGCCTGAGTGATTGGTATCAAGAGGAGGTATAGTGTTATTTAATTTGTTGCCACAGAAGGTTGGTATCAGGAAGGAGTATAGTGTTATTTATTTGTTGCCCACAGGTGGCATGGGCCAATCAGGTATAGTGTTATTTGTTGCCTGAGCGTTGGCATCAGGAAGTAGTAGTAATTATTTGTTGCCTGAGTGTTGGACATCAAAGGGAGGTATAGTGTTGGTTGTTGCCTGAGTGTTAGGCATCAAGGGAGGAGTATAATTATTTGAGTTATTGCCTGGTGGATGGTATCCAAGGAGAATATAATGTTGCTTGTTGCCTGAGGTGATTGGTAATCAAAGGAGAGTATAGTGTTATTTGATGCCCTTGGAGTGATTGAGGTATCAAAGGAGAGTTATAGTGTTATTGTTGCCTGGAGTGATTGGTAATCAAGGAGGAGTATATTGTTGTTGTTGCACCAGGTGAGCAGGTACTCAAGGAGAGTATAGACGTTAACATTTGCCTGAGAGATTAGGTATCAAAGGAAGAAGTTATAGTGTTGTTCTTTTTGTTGCCTGAGTGATGGCATCAAAGGGAGAGCATAGTGTTATTTGTTGCCTTGAGTGGTTGGTATCGAGGAGAGTATAGTGTTATTGTTCTTGCCTGAGTGTTGAGGTATCAAGGAAGAGTTATAGTGTTGTTATTTGATTGCCTGAGTGGTTGGTATCAAGGAGGAGTATAGTGTTGTTGTTGATTGCCTGGAGTGTTGGTATCAAGGAGGAGATAGTGGTGTTGTTGTTGTATTTGCCTAGGGTGATGGCATCGAAGGGAGTATAGTGTTATTTGTTGCCTGAGTATTTAATTATCAAAGGAATTATATGTTATTGTTGTTGGATTGGGTTAGTTGGTATCCAAAGGAGGTATGGTATTATTATTTGATGAGTGTTGGTATCAAATTGGGTGAGTATTATTTGTTGTTGATGGTTGAAGTATCCAAAGAATTAGAGTGTTATGGTTATGCCGTAGGAGATGGTATCAAGGAGAGTGAGTTGGTATTTGCCTGACCTGAGTGTTGGTATCAAAGGAGGTATAGTGTTGTTGTTGTTGCCTGAGGGTGAGTGGTATCCAAGGAAGTATAGTATTGCTTGTTGCCTGAGTGTTGAGTATCAAGGGAGTATAGTGTTGTTATTTGTTGCCTTGAGTGATTGGCATCAAAGGGAAGAGTATAGTATTGTTATTTATTTGCCACAGTGTTAGGATATCAAGGAGTATAGTGTTATTTGTTTGTTGCCTGGAGAGTTGGTATCAGGGGAGAATTATAGTGTTATTTGCTTGTTCCTGAGTGATTAGGTATCAAAGGAGAGTATAGTATTATTGTTGCCTTGCCAGGGGTAGTTGGTATCAAGGAGAGTATAGTGTTGTTGTTATTTGCCTGAATTATTGATGGTATCAAGGGAGGAGTAGTAGTTGTTATTTGTTTTTGCCAGGTGATGGCATCAAAGGGAAGGAGTATAGTGTTATTTGTTTTGCCTGGAAGTATTGGTATCAAAGGGAGGTATAGTAATATTTGTTGTTGGATGGAGTTGATTGGTATCCAGGAAATTATAATTGAGCCTGGAGTTGGTATCAAGGATTGGGTAGTAGATAGATGTTGTTGTTGCCTGGTGAATGGGTATCAAGGGAGGAGTATAGTGTTGACCCCATTTATTTGCCGTGAGTGATTGAGGTATCAAGGAAGAGTATAGTGTTGTTGCCTTGCCAGGGTGGTTAGGCATCAAGGAGGAGTAGTGAGGTATTGTTTTGCCTGAGGTGGTTGGTATCCAGGAGAGTATAGTGTTGTTGTTGTTGCCTGAAGTTATTTGGTATCAAGGGAGAAGTATAGTGTTGTTATTTGTTTGCCTGGAATTGTTGGTATCAAGGGGATGGAGTATATTGTTATTATTTATTGCCTGAGGGTGGTTGGTATCAAGGAGGGTATAGGTGTTATTGTTGCCTGAGGGTGAGTAGGGTATCAAGGAGGGAGTATAGTAGATTATTGTTGCTTGGAGGTGTTGGTATCAAAGGAGATTATTGAGTGTTGTTGTTTATTTGCCTGGAGTGATGGGTGGAATCAAGGAGAGTATAGTGTTTTTATTTGCCTTGGCCTGAAGTGATGGTATCAAGGAGGTATAAGTTATTTATTTATTTGCCTGGAGGATGGTATCAGGAAGAAGGTATAGTGTTTTTGTTGATGAGCCTGAGTGGCATCAAGGAGAAGTATAATGTTGTTATTTGTTTGGCCAGAGCGTTGAGGCATCAAAGAGAGGATATAGTGTTATTTATTTGTTGCCTGAGTGTTGTAGCATCAAGGAAGGAGGTATAGTGTTATTTGACATTTGCCGCCTAATTGAGTGTTTGAGGCATCCAAGGAGGAGTATAGTGTTGTTGTTGCCACAATTTGTAGTGGGTATCAAAGGAGGAATATGAGTGTTGTTATTGCCATGAAGTGATGGTATCAAAGGAGGAGTATAGTGTTATTTGTATTTGCTTGCAGGTGATTGGTATCAAAGGAGAGTATTAGTGAGTTGTTGTTCACAGGTGAGTGGTAATCAGGAGGTATAGTGTTGTTGTTGCCTGGAGTGATTGGTATCCAGGAGGAAGTATAGTGTTGTTATTGCCATTGCCAGGAGATGGTATCTAAGGAAGGATATAGTGTTTTTGCTTGCCTTGGCCTGGAGTGTTGGTATCAAGGAGATGGCATAGTATTGTTGTTGCCTTGAGGGTGTTGGTATCAAAGGAGGTATAGTGTTATTGTTGTTGCCTTGCCAGGTGTTGGTATCAAGGAGGAAGTTATAGTGTTATTGTTGATTGCCTGAGTGTTGGTAGTCAAGTCAGGAGTATAGTGTTGTTCATTTATTGCCTGGGTAGTAGAGGTATCAAGGAGAGTATAGTGTTATTTATTTACCTGAAGTGAGTAGGTATCAAGGAGAGTATAGTGTTGTTATTTATTGCCTAGGTGATTGGTATCAAAGGTGAGTATAGTTATTTGTTTTATTGCCTGGTAGTTGAATGGTATCAAGGAGGTATAGAGTTGTTGTTGTTGCCGTGAGTGATTGGTATCAAGGAGATGCCTACAGTGTTATTTATTTGTTGCCACCAGTGCATAAGGTATCAAAGGAGGAGGTAGGTAGTAGTTGCTTATTTTTGCCTGAGTAGTTGGTATCAAGGAGGAATGCTACGATGTTACATTTTGTTGCCTTGAGTGTGTTGGTATCAAGGAGTATAAGTGTTGTTATTTGTTGCCTGGAGTGTTAGGTATCAAAGGATAGGCTATAGCCCATTGGTTATTTGTTGCCTGAGTGGTTAGGTTATCAAGGAGAGTATAGTGTTATTTATTTGTTGCCTGAGTAGATGGTATCAAGGAAGAGATATAGTGTTGGTATTTGCCTTGGAGTGTTGAGTATCAAGGAGGATTTAGTAGTTGTTATTTATTTGCCGTGAGGTGATGGTAATCCAAGGAGGAGGAGTATAGTGTTATTTTTGTTGCCTGGAGTGATTGGTATCAAGGAGGGAGTATAGTGTTGTTGTTTATTTGCCTGGGAGTGATGGTCAAAGTATCAAGGAGTATAGTGTTGTTGCCTTGGCCTGAGTGATTGAAGGTATCAAGGAGGCAGTAGTAGTTATTTATTTGCTTGACCTGGGTTGGTTATCAAAGGAGAGTATAGTGTTGTTATTTATTGCCTGAGTGTTGGTATCAAGGAGGAGTTATAGAGTTGTTATTTATTTGCCTGGAGTGTTGGTATCAAAGGAAGGAGGTATATTATTTATATTTGTTGCCTGATTATGATGGTATCAAGGAGGAGTATAAGTGTTGTTGTTGCCTGAGATGCTTGAGTATCAAGGAAGTACAGTTGTTATTTATTTGCCTGAGTGATTGGTATCAAGGAGGAGTATAGTGTTATTTGTTGCCTGAGGTGATTGGTATCAAGGAGTATAGTGTTATTTATTTGCCTGAGGTGATTGGTATCAAAAGGGAGTTATAGGTGTTTGTTCGTTGCCTTGAGGTGATGGTATCAAGGAGGGAGTATAGATGTTGATGTTGCCTGGTGTTGGTATCAAGAAGGTAGTATGGTATTTGTTCGGTTATTTGCCTTGAGGTGGCAGTATCAAAGGAGAGTATAGTGTTATTTGTTATTTGCCTGAGGGCGTTGGCATCAAGGGAAGAATAGGTAATTTATTTATTTATTTGCCTGGAGTGTTGGACATCAAGGAGGTATAGTATTGTTATTTATTTACCTGGGTAGTGGGTTGGCATCAAAGGAGTAATAGTGTTGCTGGAGTGTTGAGTATTCAAGTTGAGTTGCCATTGTTATTTGTTTGCCTGGGTGATGGTATCAAGGAATTGGATTATAGTGTTATTTTGCCTTGTCAGGTGATGGTATCCAAAGGAGAGTATAGTGTTATTTGTTGCCTGAGTGATTGGTAATCAAAGGAGGAGTATAAGTGTTAGTGTTGCCTGGAAGTGATGGAAGATATCCAGGGAGAGTTACTTGAGTGTTGATTTATTTGCCTGAGAGATTGGTAATCAAAGAAGGAAGAGTTATAAGTGTTATTTTTGTTGCCTTGCAGGTGAGTAATTATCAAGGAGGAGCATAGTGTTATTTGTTGCCTTGGAGTGTTGGTATCAAAGGGAAGGAGTATATTATATTGTTATGCCTTGAGTTAGTTGGTATTGGAGAGTTAAGCCTGTTATTGTTGCCTGAGCGTTGGTATCAGGAGAGTATAGTGTTATTCTTATTTGCCTGAGTGAGTTGGCATCAAGGAAGGTATAGTGTTATTTGTTGCCTGGGTATTAATTATCAAGGAAATATAGTTGTTATTTGTTGCCTGAGTGATTGGTATCAAAGGAGGAGTATAAGTGTTATTGGTTATTTGCCCCTGGGTAGTGAGGTATCAAAGGAGGAATATAAGTGTTATTTGTTGCTTGCCACAAGTCATTGGTATCAAGGAGAGTATAGTGTTATTTATTTATTTGCCTGGTGAGAGTGAGCATCAGGAGTATAGTGTTATTTGTTGCCTGAGTGTTCTATCACGGAGGTATAGTATTGTTGTTATTTGTTTGCCTGCACCAATTTGGTAGATTGGTATCAAGGAGGAGTATAGATGTTGATATTTGCCTGAGTATTGAGGTATCAAAGGAGGAGTATAGATGTTGTTGTTGTTCCTTGGATGGGTAGTCATTATCAAGGAGAGTATAGGTATTTATTTGTTGCCTGAGTGGTTGGTATCCTGGGAAGGAGGTATATTGTTGTTGTTGTTGCCTACAGGTGAATGGTATCAAGGTAGAGTATAGTTATTTGTTGTTGCCCTGAGGTGATTGGTATCCAAGGAGGTAGTAAGTATTTGTTGTTGCCTTCTTGAGTTGGTATCAGGAATACAGTGGTTGTTTTCAGTTGATGGCATCAGGAAGATATAGTGTTATTTTGTTGCCTGAGTGATGGTATCAAAGGAGAGTATAGTGTTATTTATTTGCCCTGAAGGTGTTGGTATCCAAATGGAGAGTATATTATTGCTGTTATGCCTTGGTTGATTGGTATCCAAGTAGAGTGTTATTTGTTGCCTGGAGGTGATCAAGGTATCAAGGGAGGTATAGTGTTATTGTTTGTTGCCTTGAGTGTTGGTATCAAGGGAAGGATTAATGGTATAACATTGCCTGGGTAGTGGAATTCAAAGGGAGAGTTATAGATTGTTTTTCCTTGGCCTGGGTAGTGGGTATCAGGAGAGTATGAGTGTTATTGTTGCCTGGAGTATTGGTATCAAGGAGAGTATAAGTGTTGCACATTTTGCCTGAGTGATGGTATCAAAGGGGCAGAGTATTAGTATTTGGCAGGCCTGATTGAGGTATCCAGGAGTTATAGTGTTATTATTTATTTACACCAAGGTGGTTGGTATCAAGGAGGAATATAGTGTTATTGTTTGTTGCCTGGAGTGTTGAGGTATCAAAGGAGAGTTATAGTGTTGTTGTTGCCTGACTTGGGATTGGAATTATCAAGGAGGAGGTATAGAGTTGTTATTTGTTGCCTGAGTATTGAGGTATCAAAGGAGGTATAGTATTATTGTTGCCTTGGGTTAGTTGGTATCAAAGAATTGGAGTATAAGTTGGTTATTTCTTGCCTGGTAGGAGGTAGCTCAAAGGAGAGTATTAGTTGTTATTGTTGCCTGGAGTGTTCGGTATCAAAGGACAAGTTATTAGTGTTATTGTCATTGCCTGGGCAGTCAGTATCTTGGGAGGTAGTGTCTTGCTGTTGCCTGGAAGGAGAGGTATCAAGGGAGGTGTAGTCAGTAGCTTCTTGTTGCCTGAGTGTTGGTATCAAGGGGAGAAGTTATGGAGTGTTTATTGTTGTTGTCCTGAGGTGTTGGTATCAAGGAGTGGTAAGGTGTTGTTTTTGTTGGCTTGTTACGGAGTGTTGAGGTATCAAGGAGGAGTATAGTGTTATTTATTTATTTGCCTGGGAGAGTTGGTATCGGAGGAGGTATGAGTTGTTATTTGTTGCCGTGAGTGATTGGTATCAAGGAAGGAGGTATAGTGTTATTTATTTGCTTGCCTGAGTGAGTGGTATCAAGGAGGGAGGTATAGTGTTGTTTGTTGCCTGGAGTATTGGTATCAAGGAGTATAGTGTTATTTGTTGTTGCTAGGGTGGTGGCTATCAAGAAGGAGTATAAGTGTTATTTGTTACCTGGAGTGAAGTGGTATCAAAGGAGAGTATAGTGTTGTTGCCTTGGTTGACTGGGTAAGAAATTATCAAAGGAAAGTTATAGTGTTATTTGTTGACTGAGGTGATTGAGGTATCAAGGAAGGGTATAGTTGTTGTTCTTGTTGCCTGAGTCAGGTGGCATCAAAGGAGGTAGTATGAGTTGTTTATTTTGCCTGAGTAGTTAGGCATCAAGGAAGTATAGTGATTGTTATTGTTTGCCTGAGGTGTTGGACATCAAAGGAGGAGTATAGTGTTATTGTTACCTGAGTGTTGGCATCAAAGGAGAGTATATTGTTGTTGTTGCCTGAGTGAGTGGAATCAAAGGAGGTATAGTCTTGTGCACACTTGCAAGCCAGTGAGTAATTCAAAGGGAGTATAGTGGTTATATTGCCAAGTGCAGTATCAGGAGATTATAGTGTTATTTGTTTGCCTGGGTAGATGGTAATCCAAGGAAGGATTATAGTGTTTTTGTTGCCTGAGTGATGTAGTATCAAGGAGGCATAGTGTTGTTGTTGCCTTGAGGATGGTTTAAGAGGAATTATACGTGTTTTTATTGCCAGGGAGATGGTATCAGGAGGCATGAGTATTTATTTGTTGCCTTGGAGTGTTGGTATCAAAGGAGGGAGTATAGTGTTATTTATTTATTTGCCACAGTGATTGGGTATCAAGGAGGAGGTATAGTGTTAGATGCTTTGCCTGGAGTTGTTGGTATCAGGGAGTATAAGTGTTGTTGTTATTTGCCTTTGAGGTGATTGGTATCAAGGAGGAATTATAGATATTTATTTATTTGCCTGGAGTGTTGGTATCAAGGAGAGTTATAGTGTTGTTATTTGTTGCCTAATTGATGGTATCATTGGAAGTATAGTGTTGGCTTATTTGTCCTGAGTGATTGGTATCCAGGAGCGGTATAGGTGTTATTTGACATTGTTGCCTGGAATTGATAGGTATCAAAGGGTAGGTATAGTGTTATATTCGTTGCCTGAGTGATGGGTATCCAAGGAGGAGGTATAGTGTTGTTTTTGCCTGTTACCTGAGTGTTGGTATCAAAGGAGGTATAGTGTTGTTGTTGTTACCTGAGGTGATTGGTTATCAAAGGAGTATAGGAGTTATTTATTTATTTGTTCCCTGAGTGATGGTATCAAGGAAGGAGGTATATGAGTTATTTGTTGTTGCCTTGGAGTGTTGAGGTATCAAGGAGAGTATAGTGTTGTTGTTATTTGCCTGAGGTGGTTGGCATCAGGAGTATAGTGTTGTTGTTGTTATTTGCCTGAAGTGTTGGTATCAAGGAAGGGAGGTATAGATGTTGTTATTTATTTGCCTGGAGGGTGGTTGGTATCCAAGGAATTGGAGTATAGTCTTTGTTGCCCTTTTTGGGCCTGATTGCGGTATCAAAGGAAGAGGTATAGTGTTATTTATTTGCCTGAGTGTTGGGTATCAAGGAGGAATTATAGTGTTGTTATTTGTTGCCTGAGTGATGGTATCAGGAGGGAAATTATAGTGTTGCTTGCCTTGACCTGGTTGGTTAGTGGCAAAGGAGGAGTATATTGTTATTTATTTATTTGCCTAGGGATGAGTGGTATCAAGGAAGGAGGTATAGTGTTGTTGTTGCCTGGTCTTGATGGTATCAAAGGAGAGTTACAGTGTTATTTATTTGTTGCCCTGGATTGAGTGGTATCAGAGTAAGAGTATAAGTGTTGTTATTGACTTGGGCCTGAGTGGCATCAAGGAAGGAGTATAGTGTTATTTATTTGCCTGAGGCGTTGGCAGCCAGGAAGGCATAGTCATTTATTATTGCCTGGGTGAGTTGGGACATCAAAGGAAGTAATTATGGTATTGCTTGTTGCCTGGAGTGTTGAGGCATCAAGGGAGGCAGTAGTAGTGTTGTTGCCTGGGTGGATGGGTAATCAAAGGAGTATAATTAACCTTTGTACAGGTATTGGTTATAAGGGAATTGTCCATGTTATTGTTATTTGCCTGAGTAGAGGTATCAGGAGATATAGTTATTTATTTCATTGGCCAGGATCTTTGGTATCAAGGAAGGTTTAGTAGTTGTTATTTGCCTTGCCAGGTGATGGAAAAATCAAGGAGAGTATAGTATTGTTTGCCACCAGGTGGATGGAGGTATCAAGGAGGTATAGTGTTATTTATTTGCCTGAAGATTGGTATCAGGAAGGTAGAGTATTAAGTTCATTTTGTTGCCTTGGGACAATTGATGGTATCAGGAGGCATAGAGTGTTGTTGTTGCTTGGAGGTGTTGGGCTATCAAAGGAGGTATAGTGTTATTTATTTATTTGCCTGAGGGGTGGTTGGGTATCAAGGAGTATAGTGTTGTTGATGCCTGGAGGTGTTGGTATCAAGAAGGTGGAGTATAGTGTTGTTATTTGTTGCCTGAGGGTAGAATGGTATCAAGGAAGGGAGTATGATTAACTATTTATTTGTTGCCGTGAGTGATTGGTATCAAAGGAGGTACTCAGTGTTATTGTTGTTGCCTGAGGTGATGGTATCAAAGGAGGGTATGAGTGTTATTTGTTTTGCCTGGTGGATGGTATCAGGGAGAGTATGAGTGTTATTTGTTGCCTGAGGTGTTGGTATCAAAGGAAGGAGGTATAGTATTGTTATTTGTTGCCTGAGTGATTGGATATCAAAGGATGGATATATTGGCTGTTACTTGTTGCCTGAGGTGGTTGGGTATCAAGGAGGAATTATAGTGTTATTTGTTTATTTGCTTGAGTTGATTGGTATCAAAGGAGTATAGTGTTGTTATTTGTTTGGCCAGGGTGTTGGTATCAAAGGAGGTAGTTAGTGGTTGTTATTTGTTGCCTAGGGTGAGGTGGGATCCAAGGAGTTATAGTGTGTTGCCTTGGGTTAGTTGGTATCCAAGGGAGTAGAGTGTTATGGGTTGCACAAGGGAGGATGGATCAGAGAGAATGATTGTTTTTATTTGCCACAGGTGAGTTGGTATCAGGAGAAGCAGTAGTTGTTATTTATTTGGCAGTATGTGATGGTCATCCAAGGAGGTATAGTGTTATTCTTTATTTGCCTGAGTGTTGGTATCTAAGGAGAGTATAGTGTTATTTTATTTTATTTGCACCAGGTGATAGGGTATCAAGGAGGAGTATAGTGTTGTTTGTTTGCCTGAGGGTGATTGGTATCAAAGGAGTATAGTGTATATTGCCTGAGTTGTTGGTATGGGAAGTATAGTTGGCATTTGTTCAAGGAGATGGTATCAGGGTGGTATTAGTTGTTGTTGCCTTGAAGAGTAGTTGGTATCAAGGAGAGTATAGTGTTGTTATTTGTTGCCTGAGTGTTGGTATCAAGGAGGTAGTAGTATTATTTGTTCTTGTTTGCCTGGGATTAGTGGGGTATCTAAGGAGGTATAGTGTTATTGTTGCCTGAATTATGAGGTATCTAGGAGGTATAGTGTTGTTGTTGTTGCCTTGAGTGATTGGTATCAAGGAGGAGGTACAATGTTATTTGTTTGCCTGGAGTGTTGAGGTATCAAGGAGAAGTTATAGTATTGTTGTTGTTGCCTGGAATTGATGGTACATCAAGGAGGAGTAGTAGTGTATTTATTTGTTGCCTGGAGGTGATGGTATCAAAGGAAGGGAGTATAGATGTTGTTATTTGCCTGAGTGTTGAGGCTATCAAAGGAAGGAGTATAGGATATTGTTCGTTATTTGCCTGGTGAGATGGCATCCAAAGGAGAGTATAGTGTTGTTGTTGCCTGGGTAGCGTTGGCATCAAAGGAAGAGTATAGTGTTATTTATTTGCCTGGAGGTGTTGAGCATCAAAGGAAGTATAGTGTTATTTGTTGTTGCCTGAGGTGGTTGGCATCCAAGGGAGGGAATATAAGTGTTGTTGTTGCCTGAGTGATTGGTATCAAGGAGGAATATATTGATTGTTATTTATTTGCCACAGGTGATGGTATCAAGGAGGAGGATATAAGCGTTGTTATTTGCCTGAGGTGGATGGTAATCAAGGAAGAGTATAGTATGTTATTGTTGCCTGAAGTGATGAGGCATCAAAGGAGAGTATAGCGTTCTTGTTGCCTGGAGAGATGGTATCAAAAGAAGAGTATAGTTGTTTTTGTTGCCTGAAGTTGATTGAGGTATCAAGGAGGCATAGTGTTGTTATTTATTTGCTTGGAGAGTTGGTATCAAGGGAGTAGTGAGTGTTATTTAGATGCCTGGAGTGTTGGTATCAAAGGAAGGAGTATGAGTGTTTTATTTGTTGCCTGGGTAGTGGTATCAAAGGAGTATAGTGTTGTTTGTTGCCTGGAGTGTTGGTATGTCAAGGAAATATAGTGTTATTTATTTATTGAGTGATGCGTGTGGAGAGTTATAGTGTTGTTGTTGCCTGGTGTGGTATGAGGAGGAGTATAGTGTTGTTGTTTTATTGAGTGTTGAGTATCCAAAGGAGAGTATAGGATGTTGTTATTTATGCCTTGGAATTATCGTATCAAGGAGGGTGTATTTAATTTGTTGCCTGAGTGTTGGTATCAAGGAGAGTATAGTTGTTATTTGTTGCCTGAGTGTTGGTATCAAGGGAAATTATATGAGTGGTTATTGTTGTCTGAGTGGGTTGGTATCAAGGAGGTATGACTATTTGTTTGTTGCCTTGGAGTTGTTGGTATCCAAGGAGAGTTTGGTATTTGTTATTTGTTGCGGGTGAGTTGAATGGTATCAGGAAGGAATTAGTTGTTGTTTGCCTGAGTGTGCTTGGTATCAAGGGAGGTATTAGTGTTGTTTGTTGTTGCCTGGAGTGATGTAGGTATCGGGGAGGTATAGTGTTGGTTATGCCTGAAGTGGTTGGTATCTGGAATTATCAGTGTTGTTGTTGTTGCCTTGGGTTGAGCCAATTATCCAAGGAGGTATAGTGTTGTTGCCTGAGTGGTTGGCATCAAAGGAGGGAAGTATAAGTGTTATTGTTGCTGGGTAGTTGGTATCCAAAGGGAGAGTATAGTGTTGTTATTTATTTGCCCTGGTGTTGGTATCAAGGAAGGTATAGTGTAGTTATATTTGCTGGAGTGTTGGCATCCAGGAGTATTAGTGTTTATTGTTGCCTAGGTGTTATCCAAAGAGAATATAGTGTTATTATTCACTGGTGATGGTATCAAGGAGGAGTATAGTGTTATATATTTGCCTGGAGTATTTGGTATCAAGTATAGTGTTATGTTGCCTGGAGTGTGGCATTCAAGGAGTATAGATGTTGTTGTTGCCTAGTGTTGTAAGGGTATCAGGAGGTACTAGTGTTGTTATTTATGCTTGAGTTGTTGGTATTCCCAAAGGAGAGTATAGTGTTATTTATTTGTTGCCTGATTGTGGTATCAAAGGAGTATAGTGTTGTTATTTCTGGTGATGGTATCAGGGAGTTATAGTGTTGTTTGCCTGAAGTGTTGGTTATCAAGGAGAGTATAAGTGTTGGTTATTTGCCTTGAGTAGTGGTTATCAGGAGTATTAGTTGTTATTTATTTGCCTGATGATGGTATCAAGGAGAGTATAGTGTTATTTATGCACAGGTCTTAAATTATCAGCAGAGAAATGGAGTGGTTATATTTGTTGCCTGAGTTTTGCCATCAAGGAGGAAATATAGTGTTGTTGCTTGAGGCATTGGCATCAAGGAGGAAGTATATGAGATAATTGTTGTTGCCTGGAGTGTTGACATCAAGGGAGTGGTGTGTTGTTGCTAGGTTGGCCCATCGAGAGAGTATAGTTGTTCACTATTGCACCAGGTAGTGATATCAAGGGAGAATATAGTGGTATTTATGGTTACTGGTAGTGGTATCAAGGAAGGAGGTACATTAATATTTGTTGCTGGGAGTGTTGGTATTCAGGGAGTTATAATTATTTGTTGTTTGCCTGGGTGATGGAATTCAAAGGAGAATTATAGTGGGTTATTTGTTGCCTGGGTGATGGTATCCGGAAGTATAGTGTTTGTTGCCTGAGAGGATGGTATAGAGAAAGAGTATTAGTGTTTTTGTTTGCCTGGTGAGTGAGTATTCAGGAGGCATAGTGTTGTTAGCCAGGTGTTGGTAATCAAGGGAGGTATAGTGTTGTTGTTTGTTAGCACAGGTGATGGGTATTCAAGGGAGGTATTAGTGTTGTTTGTTGCCTGAAGTGTTGATATCAAAGGGAGAATTATAAATATTCCTTTGTTGCCTGGGTGATGAAGGTATCAATGTGAGTATAGTGTTGTTGTTGCCTAATTTGGTTGGTATCAAGGAGACATAGTATTGTTGTTGCCTGAGTTGGTGGAATCAAGGAGGTATAGTGTTGTTATTCAAACACTTTGGTGAGTTAGGTATTCAGGGAGTATTAGTTGTTACCTGTTGGCTGAATTATTGGCTTGGTATCCAAGGAGATTATAGTGTTATTTGTTATTTGTGAAGTGTGGTATCAAGGAGGTATAGTGTTGTTGTTGTTGCCTGAGTGTTGGTATCAAAGGGGAGGTATAGTGTATTTGTTGCCTTGAGTTGTTTGGTATTCAAAGGAGGTATAAATCATTGTTATATTTGCCTGGTGATGAAGTAATTCAGGAGGTATAGTGTTGTTGTTGCCTGAGTGTTGAGTGTGCGAGAGTATAGTATTGTTGTTGTTGCCTGAAGTGGTATTTATCAAGGTGAAGTATAGTGTTGTTGTTGCCTGGGTAGTGGTATCCAAGGAGAGGGAGTATAGTGTTATTTGTTGCCTGGTGTTTGGTATCAAAGGAGGTTATAGTGTTGTTTGTTGTTGTTGCCTGGGTAATTGGTATCAAGGAGAGGTATGAGTGTTGCTGTTGCCTGAAGTGTTGGTATCAAGGGAGGTATAGATGTTGTTGTTCTTCCCTTCAAGTTTGATTGGTATCCAAAGAGTATAGTGTTATTTGTTGCCTTGATGTTGGTATCAAGAGGTATATTGTTATTTATTTGTTGCACAGGTAGTGTTGGTATCAAGGAGAGTATTAGTGTTATTTGTTGTCCTGAGTGTTGAGTATCAAGGAGGTATAAGTGTTGTTCTTGTTGCCTGGTGGATGGCATCAAGGAAGGAGTATAGTGTTGTTGTTGCCTGAGTGGCAGTTGGTATTCAAGGAGGAGTATAGTGTTATATTTGCCTGGAGTGTTGGTATCAAAAGGAGGTAGTGTTATTTATTATTTGCCTGAGTGATTGGTATCAAAGGAGGAGTATAGTGTTGTTGTTGCCTGGAGTGTTGGTATCAAAGGGAAGGTATAGTGTTGTTGTTGTTGCCTGGTGATGAGTATTCAAGGAATTATAATTATTTTATTTATTTGCCTTGAGTTGTTTTTTATCCAAAGGGAGATTATAGTGTGTGTTATTTGTTGTTGCCCTGGGTAGTGGGTATCAAGGAGATATAAGTGTTGGTTATTTGCCTGGAGTGTTGGTATCAAGGAGGTTAGTAATTGTTATTTGTTGCTTGGTGAGTGGCGTCAAAGGTATAGTATTATTTGTTGCCTTGTGAGTTGAGGTATCAAAGGTAATGGATGTTGGTTATTTGCCTGAGTGTTACAATTATCAAGGAATTATTAGTGTTTGTTATTTTGTTGCCCTGGAGTGAAAGTTGGTATCAAAGGGAATTATAAGTGTGCTTGTTGCTGGAATATTAGGTATCAGGAGAACATAGTGTTGTTGTTACTGGGTAATTAGTATTCAGGGAGAGGTATGAGTGTTGGCTGACACTGTTGTTGGTTATCAGAGGTGAGTATAAGTGTTGTTGTTGCCTGATTAGAAGTGTAAGGGAGTTATTAGTTGTTGATGACCCCATTGCATTGTTAGTTGAGTATCAGGAGAGGTATAGTGTTATTGTTGTTGCCTGAGTGATGACCTTCAAGGAGAGGTATAGTGTTGTTGTTGCACAGGTAGTGGTATCAGGAGGTATAGTGTTTGGCTTGCCAGTTGTTGGTATCAGAGAGTATAGTGTTGCTGGTTATGCACAGTGGTAGGTATCAAGGAGGGAAGGTATAGTGGTTATATTTGTTGCCTGATGTTGTGGTATCAAGAGAGTATTAGTTGTTATTTATTTGCCTGAGTGTTGTATCAAGGTATATTTATTTATTTATTGCCCACAGGTAGTGGTTATCAAGGAAGGTATAATGTTGTGTTGCCTTGAGTTGATTGGTATCCAGGAGTATAGGTGTTATTTATTTGCTTAGAGTGTTGGTATCAAGGGAGATTATAGTGTTATTTATTTGCTAAGGTGATGGAATCAAAGGGAGGAGATATAGTGTTTTGTTGCCTGAGTGATTGGTATCAAAGGAGGAGAGTATAGTGTTATTTGTTGCCCTGGGAGATGAAGGGTATCAAGAAGGTATAGTATTTTTAGTTGCCTGAGTTGAGTTGGTATTCAAGGAGAGCCATATGTAGTGTTGTTATTTGCTTGAATGTACGGTATCAGGAATTATAAGTGTTGTATATTTGCCTGAGTTGTTGGTATCCAAGGAGTATAGTGTTATTGTTGTTGCCTGAGTGTTGGTATCAAGGAGAGTATAGTGTTGTTGTTGCCTGAGTGTTGGTATCAAGGAGAGTATAGTGTTGTTGTTGTTGCCTGAGTGATGGTATCAAGGAGAGTATAGTGTTGTTGTTGCCTGAGTGTTGGTATCAAGGAGAGTATAGTGTTGTTGTTGTTGCCTGAGTGATGGTATCAAGGAGAGTATAGTGTTGTTGTTGCCTGAGTGATGGTATCAAGGAGAGTATAGTGTTGTTGTTGCCTGAGTGATGGTATCAAGTGTTGTTGTTGCCTGAGTGTTGGTATCAAGGAGAGTATAGTGTTGTTGTTGCCTGAGTGTTGGTATCAAGGAGAGTATAGTGTTGTTGTTGCCTGAGTGATGGTATCAAGGAGAGTATAGTGTTGTTGTTGCCTGAGTGTTGGTATCAAGGAGAGTATAGTGTTGTTGTTGTTGCCTGAGTGATGGTATCAAGGAGAGTATAGTGTTGTTGTTGCCTGAGTGTTGGTATCAAGGAGAGTATAGTGTTGTTGTTGTTGCCTGAGTGTTGGTATCAAGGAGAGTATAGTGTTGTTGTTGTTGCCTGAGTGTTGTATCAAGGAGAGTATAGTGTTGTTGTTGCCTGAGTGTTGGTATCAAGAAGAGTATAGTGTTGTTGTTGTTGCCTGAGTGTTGGTATCAAGGAGAGTATAGTGTTGTTGTTGCCTGAGTGATGGTATCAAGGAGAGTATAGTGTTGTTGTTGCCTGAGTGTTGGTATCAAGGAGAGTATAGTGTTGTTGTTGCCTGAGTGATGGTATCAAGGAGAGTATAGTGTTGTTGTTGCCTGAGTGATGGTATCAAGGAGAGTATAGTGTTGTTGTTGCCTGAGTGTTGGTATCAAGAAGAGTATAGTGTTGTTGTTGTTGCCTGAGTTTTGGCATCAAGGAGAGTATAGTGTTGTTGTTGCCTGAGTGTTGGCATCAAGGAGAGTATAGTGTTGGTATCAAGGAGAGTATAGTGTTGTTGTTGTTGCCTGATTGTTGGTATCAAGGAGAGTATAGTGTTGTTGTTGCCTGAGTGTTGGTATCAAGGAGAGTATAGTGTTGTTGTTGCCTGAGTGATGGTATCAAGGAGAGTATAGTGTTGTTGTTGCCTGAGTGTTGGTATCAAGGAGAGTATAGTGTTGTTGTTGCCTGAGTGATGGTATCAAGGAGAGTATAGTGTTGTTGTTGCCTGAGTGATGGTATCAAGGAGAGTATAGTGTTGTTGTTGCCTGAGTGTTGGTATCAAGGAGAGTATAGTGTTGTTGTTGCCTGAGTGATGGTATCAAGGAGAGTATAGTGTTGTTGTTGCCTGAGTGTTGGTATCAAGGTGAGTATAGTGTTGTTGTTGTTGCCTGAGTGAAAGTATCAAGGAGAGTATAGTGTTGTTGTTGTTGCGTGAGTGATGGTATCAAGGAGAGTATAGTGTTGTTGTTGTTGCCTGAGTGATGGTATCAAGGAGAGTATAGTGTTGTTGTTGCCTGAGTGTTGGTATCAAGGAGAGTATAGTGTTGTTGTTGTTGCCTGAGTGATGGTATCAAGGAGAGTATAGTGTTGTTGTTGCCTGAGTGATGGTATCAAGGAGAGTATAGTGTTGTTGTTGTTGTTGCCTGAGTGTTGGTATCAAGGAGAGTATAGTGTTGTTGTTGTTGTTGCCTGAGTGTTGGTATCAAGGAGAGTATAGTGTTGTTGTTGTTGCATGAGTGTTGGTATCAAGGAGAGTATAGTGTTGTTGTTGTTGCCTGAGTGTTCGTATCAAGGAGAGTATTGTGTTGTTGTTGCCTGAGTGTTGGTATCAAGGAGAGTATAGTGTTGTTGTTGTTGCCTGAGTGTTGGTATCAAGGAGAGTATAGTGTTGTTGTTGTTGTCTGAGTGTTGGTATCAAGGAGAGTATAGTGTTGTTGTTGCCTGAGTGTTGGTATCAAGGAGAGTTTAGTGTTGTTGTTGCGTGAGTGATGGTATCAAGGAGAGTATAGTGTTGTTGTTGCCTGAGTGTTGGTATCAAGGAGAGTATAGTGTTGTTGTTGCCTGAGTGATGGTATCAAGGAGAGTATAGTGTTGTTGTTGCCTGAGTGATGGTATCAAGGAGAGTATAGTGTTGTTGTTGCCTGAGTGTTGGTATCAAGGAGAGTATAGTGTTGTTGTTGCCTGAGTGTTGGTATCAAGGAGAGTATAGTGTTGTTGTTGCCTGAGTGTATCAAGGAGAGTAGTGTGTTGTTGTTGCCTGAGTGTTGGAGAGTATAGTGTTGTTGTTGCCTGAGTGTTGGCATCAAGGAGAGTATAGTGTTGTTGTTGCCTGAGTGTTGGTATGTATAGTGTTGTTGTTGTGAGTGTTGGTATCAAGGAGAGTATAGCGTTGTTTTTGCCTGAGTGTTGGTATCAAGGAGAGTATAGTGTTGTTGTTGCCTGAGTGATGGTATCAAGGAGAGTATAGTGTTGTTGTTGCCTGAGTGTTGGTATCAAGGAGAGTATAGTGTTGTTGTTGCCTTGGTATCAAGGAGAGTATAGTGTTGTTGTTGCCTGAGTGTTGGTATCAAGGAGAGTATAGTGTTGTTGTTGTTGCCTGAGTGATGGTATCAAGGAGAGTATAGTGTTGTTGTTGCCTGAGTGTTGGTATCAAGGAGAGTATAGTGTTGTTGTTGTTGCTTGAGTGTTGGTATCAAGGAGAGTATAGTGTTGTTGTTGCCTGAGTGGTATCAAGGAGAGTATAGTGTTGTTGTTGCCTGAGTGTTGGTATCAAGGAGAGTATAGTGTTGTTGTTGCCTGAGTGTTGGTATCAAGGAGAGTATAGTGTTGTTGTTGTTGCCTGAGTGTTGGTATCAAGGAGAGTATAGTGTTGTTGTTGTTGCCTGAGTGTTGGTATCAAGGAGAGTATAGTGTTGTTGTTGCCTGAGTGATGGTATCAAGGAGAGTATAGTGTTGTTGTTGCCTGAGTGTTGGTATCAAGGAGAGTATAGTGTTGTTGTTGTTGCCTGAGTGATGGTATCAAGGAGAGTATAGTGTTGTTGTTGCCTGAGTGTTGGTATCAAGGAGAGTATAGTTTTTGTTGTTGCCTGAGTGATGGTATCAAGGAGAGTATAGTGTTGTTGTTGCCTGAGTGTTGGTATCAAGGAGAGTATAGTGTTGTTGTTGTTGCCTGAGTGATGGTATCAAGGAGAGTATAGTGTTGTTGTTGCCTGAGTGTTGGTATCAAGGAGAGTATAGTGTTGTTGTTGTTGCCTGAGTGATGGTATCAAGGAGAGTATAGTGTTGTTGTTGCCTGAGTGTTGGTATCAAGGAGAGTATAGTGTTGTTGCCTGAGTGATGGTATCAAGGAGAGTATAGTGTTGTTGTTGCCTGAGTGTTGGTATCAAGGAGAGTATAGTGTTGTTGTTGTTGCCTGAGTGTTGGTATTAAGGAGAGTATGAGTGTTGGTATCAAGGAGAGTATAGTGTTGTTGTTGCCTGAGTGTTGGTATGAAGGAGAGTATGTTGGTATCAAGGAGTGTTGTTGTTGCCTGAGTGTTGGTATCAAGGAGAGTATAGTGTTGTTGTTGTTGCCTGAGTGTTGGTATCAAGGAGAGTATAGTGTTGTTGTTGTTGCCTGAGTGTTGGTATCAAGGAGAGTATAGTGTTGTTGTTGTTGTTGCCTGAGTGATGGTATCAAGGAGAGTATAGTGTTGTTGTTGCCTGAGTGATGGTATCAAGGAGAGTATAGTGTTGTTGTTGCTTGAGTGTTGGTATCAAGGAGATTATAGTGTTGTTGCCTGAGTGATGGAATCAAGGAGAGTATAGTGTTGTTGTTGCCTGAGTGATGGTATCAAGGAGAGTATAGTGTTGTTGTTGCCTGAGAGATGGTATCAAGGAGAGTATAGTGTTGTTGTTGCCTGAGTGATGGTATCAAGGAGAGTATAGTGTTGTTGTTGCCTGAGTGTTGGTATCAAGGAGAGTATAGTGTTGTTGTTGTTGCCTGAGTGTTGGTATCAAGGAGAGTATAGTGTTGTTGTTGCCTGAGTGTTGGTATCAAGGAGAGTATAGTGTTGTTGTTGCCTGAGTGTTGGTATCAAGGAGAGTATAGTGTTGTTGTTGTTGCCTGAGTGTTGGTATCAAGGAGAGTATAGTGTTGTTGTTGCCTGAGTGTTGGTATCAAGGAGAGTATAGTGTTGTTGTTGCCTGAGTGATGGTATCAAGGAGAGTATAGTGTTGTTGTTGCCTGTGGTATGTTGTTGTTGCCTGAGTGTTGGTATCAAGGAGAGTATAGTTGTTGTTGTTGCCTGAGTGTTGGTATCAAGGAGAGTATAGTTGCCTGAGTGATGGTATGTTGTTGTTGCCTGAGTGTTGGTATCAAGGAGAGTATAGTGTTGTTGTTGCCTGAGTGTTGGTATCAAGGAGAGTATAGTGTTGTTGTTGCCTGAGTGTTGGTATCAAGGAGAGTATAGTGTGTTGTTTGTTGTATAGTGTTGTTGTTGCCTGATTGTTGGTATCAAGGAGAGTATAGTGTTGTTGTTGCCTGAGTGTTGGTATCAAGGAGAGTATAGTGTTGTTGTTGCCTGAGTGATGGTATCAAGGAGAGTATAGTGTTGTTGTTGCCTGAGTGTTGGTATCAAGGAGAGTATGTTGGTATCAAGGAGTGTTGGTGTTGCCTGAGTGATGGTATCAAGGAGAGTATAGTGTTGTTGTTGCCTGAGTGTTGGTATCAAGGAGAGTATAGTGTTGTTGTTGTTGCCTGAGTGTTGGTATCAAGGAGAGTATAGTGTTGTTGTTGCCTGAGTGTTGGTATCAAGGAGAGTATAGTGTTGTTGTTGTTGCCTGAGTGATGGTATCAAGGAGAGTATAGTGTTGTTGTTGCCTGAGTGTTGGTATCAAGGAGAGTATATTGTTGTTGTTGCCTGAGTGATGGTATCAAGGAGAGTATAGTGTTGTTGTTGCCTGAGTGTTGGTATCAAGGAGAGTATAGTGTTGTTCTTGTTGCCTGAGTGTTGGTATCAAGGAGAGTGAGTGATGGTATCAAGGAGAGTATAGTGTTGTTGTTGCCTGAGTGATGGTATCAAGGAGAGTATAGTGTTGTTGTTGCCTGAGTGTTGGTATCAAGGAGAGTATAGTGTTGTTGTTGCCTGAGTGATGGTATCAAGGAGAGTATAGTGTTGTTGTTGCCTGAGTGTTGGTATCAAGGAGAGTATAGTGTTGTTGTTGCCTGAGTGTTGGTATCAAGGAGAGTATAGTGTTGTTGTTGCCTGAGTGTTGGTATCAAGGAGAGTATAGTGTTGTTGTTGCCTGAGTGTTGGTATCAAGGAGAGTATAGTGTTGTTGTTGCCTGAGTGTTGGTATCAAGGAGAGTATAGTAGTGTGTTGTTGTTGCCTGAGTGATGGTATCAAGGAGAGTATAGTGTTGATGTTGCCTGAGTGTATGAGTATCTGAATGGTATCAAGGAGAGTATAGTGTTGTTGTTGCCTGAGTGATGGTATCAAGGAGAGTATAGTGTTGTTGTTGCCTGAGTGATGGTATCAAGGAGAGTATAGTGTTGTTGTTGCCTGAGTGTTGGTATCAAGGAGAGTATAGTGTTGTTGTTGCCTGAGTGTTGGTATCAAGGAGAGTATAGTGTTGTTGTTGCCTGAGTGTTGGCATCAAGGAGAGTATGTTGGTATCAAGGAGAGTATTGTGTTGTTGTTGCCTGAGTTATGGTATCAAGGAGAGTATAGTGTTGTTGTTGTTGTTGCCTGAGTGTTGGTATCAAGGAGAGTATAGTGTTGTTGTTGTTGCCTGAGTGTTGGTATCAAGGAGAGTATAGTGTTGTTGTTGCCTGAGTGTTGGTATCAAGGAGAGTATAGTGTTGTTGTTGCCTGAGTGTTGGTATCAAGGAGAGTATAGTGTTGTTGTTGCCTGAGTGTTGGTATCAAGGAGAGTATAGTGTTGTTGTTGCCTGAGTGATGGTATCAAGGAGAGTATAGTGTTGTTGTTGTTGCCTGAGTGTTGGTATCAAGGAGAGTATAGTGTTGTTGTTGTTGCCTGAGTGTTGGTATCAAGGAGAGTATAGTGTTGTTGTTGCCTGAGTGTTGGTATCAAGGAGAGTATAGTGAGTAGTATTTTGTTGTTGCCTGAGTGTTGGTATCAAGGAGAGTATAGTGTTGTTGTTGCCTGAGTGTTGGTATCAAGGAGAGTATAGTGTTGTTGTTGCCTGAGTGTTGGTATCAAGGAGAGTATAGTGTTGTTGTTGCCTGAGTGTTGGTATCAAGGAGAGTATAGTGTTGTTGTTGCCTGAGTGATGGTATCAAGGAGAGTATAGTGTTGTTGTTGCCTGAGTGTTGGTATCAAGGAGAGTATAGTGTTGTTGTTGCCTGAGTGATGGTATCAAGGAGAGTATAGTGTTGTTGTTGCCTGAGTGTTGGTATCAAGGAGAGTATAGTGATGGTATCAAGGAGAGTGTTGTTGTTGTTGCCTGAGTGTTGGTATCAAGGAGAGTATAGTGTTGTTGTTGTTGCCTGAGTGTTGGTATCAAGGAGAGTATAGTGTTGTTGTTGCCTGAGTGTTGGTATCAAGGAGAGTATAGTGTTGTTGTTGCCTGAGTGTTGGTATCAAGGAGAGTATAGTGTTGTTGTTGTTGCCTGAGTGTTGGTATCAAGGAGAGTATAGTGTTGCTGTTGCCTGAGTATGTATAGTGTTGTTGTTGCCTTGGTATCAAGGAGAGTATAGTGTGTTGTTGTTGCCTGAGTGATGGTATCAAGGAGAGTATAGTGTTGTTGTTGCCTGAGTGTTGGTATCAAGGAGAGTATAGTGTTGTTGTTGTTGCCTGAGTGATGGTATCAAGGAGAGTATAGTGTTGTTGTTGCCTGAGTGTTGGTATCAAGGAGAGTATAGTTTTTGTTGTTCCCTGAGTGATGGTATCAAGGAGAGTATAGTGTTGTTGTTGCCTTGTATCAAGGAGAGTATAGTGTTGTTGTTGTTGCCTGAGTGATGGTATCAAGGAGAGTATAGTGTTGTTGTTGCCTGAGTATATCAAGGAGAGTATAGTGTTGTTGTTGTTGCCTGAGTGATGGTATCAAGGAGAGTATAGTGTTGTTGTTGCCTGAGTGTTGGTATGCCTGAGTGTTGGTATCAAGGAGAGTATATTGTTGTTGTTGTTGCCTGAGTGATGGTATCAAGGAGAGTATAGTGTTGTTGTTGCCTGAGTGTTGGTATCAAGGAGAGTATAGTGTTGTTGTTGCTTGAGTGTTGGTATCAAGGATAGTATAGTGTTGTTGTTGCCTGAGTGATGGAATCAAGGAGAGTATAGTGTTGTTGTTGCCTGAGTGATGGTATCAAGGAGAGTATAGTGTTGTTGTTGCCTGAGAGATGGTATCAAGAAGAGTATAGTGTTTTTGTTGCCTGAGTGATGGTATCAAGGAGAGCATAGTGTTGTTGTTGCTTGAGTGTTGGTATCAAGGAGAGTATAGTGTTGTTGTTGTTGCCTGAGTGTTGGTATCAAGGAGAGTATAGTGTTGTTGTTGCCTGAGTGTTGGTATCAAGGAGAGTATAGTGTTGTTGTTGCCTGAGTGTTGGTATCAAGGAGAGTATAGTGTTGTTGTTGCCTGAGTGATGGTATCAAGGAGAGTATAGTGTTGTTGTTGCCTGAGTGTTGGTATCAAGGAGAGTATAGTGTTGTTGTTGTTGCCTGAGTGATGGTATCAAGGAGAGTATAGTGTTGTTGTTGCCTGAGTGTTGGTATCAAGGAGAGTATATGAGTGATGGTATCAAGGAGAGTATTGTTGTTGTTGCCTGAGTGATGGTATCAAGGAGAGTATATGGTATCAAGGAGAGTGTTGTTGTTGCCTGAGTGTTGGTATCAAGGAGAGTATAGTGTTGTTGTTGTTGCCTGAGTGATGGTATCTAGGAGAGTAGTGTTGTTGTTGCCTGAGTGTTGGTATCAAGGAGAGTATAGTGTTGTTGTTGTTGCCTGAGTGTTGGTATCAAGGAGAGTATAGTGTTGTTGTTGTTGCCTGAGTGTTGGTATCAAGGAGAGTATAGTGTTGTTGTTGCCTGAGTGTTGGTATCAAGGAGAGTATAGTGTTGGTATCAAGGAGAGTATAGTGTTGTTGTTGCCTGAGTGATGGTATCAAGGAGAGTATAGTGTTGTTGTTGCCTGAGTGATGGTATCAAGGAGAGTATAGTGTTGTTGTTGCCTGAGTGTTGGTATCAAGGAGAGTATAGTGTTGTTGTTGTTGCCTGAGTGATGGTATCAAGGAGAGTATAGTGTTGTTGTTGCCTGAGTGTTGGTATCAAGGAGAGTATAGTGTTGTTGTTGTTGCCTGAGTGTTGGTATCAAGGAGAGTATAGTGTTGTTGTTGCCTGAGTGATGGTATCAAGGAGAGTATAGTGATGGTATGTGTTGTTGTTGCCTTAGTGTTGGTATCAAGGAGAGTATAGTGTTGTTGTTGTTGCCTGAGTGATGGTATCAAGGAGAGTATAGTGTTGTTGTTGTTGCCTGAGTGTTGGTATCAAGAAGAGTATAGTGTTGTTGTTGTTGCCGCCTGAGTGTTGGTATCAAGGAGAATATAGTGTTGTTGTTGCCTGAGTGATGGTATCAAGGAGAGTATAGTGTTGTTGTTGTTGCCGCCTGAGTGTTGGTATCAAGGAGAATATAGTGTTGTTGTTGCCTGAGTGATGGTATCAAGGAGAGTATAGTGTTGTTGTTGCCTGAGTGTTGGCATCAAGGAGAATATAGTGTTGTTGTTGCCTGAGTGTTGGTATCAAGGAGAGTATAGTGTTGTTGTTGCCTGAGTGTTGGTATCAAGGAGAGTATAGTGTTGTTGTTGCCTGAGTTATGGTATCAAGGAGAGTATAGTGTTGTTGTTGCCTGAGTGTTGGTATCAAGGAGAGTATAGTGTTGTTGTTGCCTGAGTGATGGTATCAAGGAGAGTATAGTGTTGTTGTTGCCTGAGTGTTGGTATCAAGGAGAGTATAGTGTTGTTGTTGCCTGAGTGATGGTATCAAGGAGAGTATAGTGTTGTTGTTGCCTGAGTGTTGGTATCAAGGAGAGTATAGTGTTGTTGTTGTTGTTGCCTGAGTGATGGTATCAAGGAGAGTATAGTGTTGTTGTTGCCTGAGTGATGGTATCAAGGAGAGTATAGTGTTGTTGTTGCCTGAGTGTTGGTATCAAGGAGAGTATAGTGTTGTTGTTGCCTGAGTGTTGGTATCAAGGAGAGTATAGTGTTGTTGTTGCCTGAGTGTTGGTATCAAGGAGAGTATAGTGTTGTTGTTGTTGCCTGAGTGTTGGTATCAAGGAGAGTATAGTGTTGTTGTTGCCTGAGTGTTGGTATCAAGGAGAGTATAGTGTTGTTGTTGCCTGAGTGTTGGTATCAAGGAGAGTATAGTGTTGTTGTTGTTGCCTGAGTGATGGTATCAAGGAGAGTATAGTGTTGTTGTTGCCTGAGTGTTGGTATCAAGGAGAGTATAGTGTTGTTGTTGTTGCCTGAGTGATGGTATCAAGGAGAGTATAGTGTTGTTGTTGCCTGAGTGATGGTATCAAGGAGAGTATAGTGTTGTTGTTGCCTGAGTGTTGGTATCAAGGAGAGTATAGTGTTGTTGTTGTTGCCTGAGTGTTGGTATCAAGGAGAGTATAGTGTTGTTGTTGCCTGAGTGTTGGTATCAAGGAGAGTATAGTGTTGTTGTTGCCTGAGTGTTGGTATCAAGGAGAGTATAGTGTTGTTGTTGCCTGAGTGTTGGTATCAAGGAGAGTATAGTGTTGTTGTTGCCTGAGTGATGGTATCAAGGAGAGTATAGTTGCCTGAGTGTTGGTATCAAGGAGAGTATAGTGAGTATGGTATCAAGGAGAGTATAGTGTTGTTGTTGCCTGAGTGATGGTATCAAGGAGAGTATAGTGTTGTTGTTGCCTGAGTGATGGTATCAAGGAGAGTATAGTGTTGTTGTTGCCTGAGTGTTGGTATCAAGGAGAGTATAGTGTTGTTGTTGTTGCCTGAGTGTTGGTATCAAGGAGAGTATAGTGTTGGTATCAAGGAGAGTATAGTGTTGTTGTTGTTGCCTGAGTGTTGGTATCAAGGAGAGTATAGTGTTGTTGTTGTTGCCTGAGTGATGGTATCAAGGAGAGTATAGTGTTGTTGTTGCCTGAGTGTTGGTATCAAGGAGAGTAGTGTTGGTATCAAGGAGAGTATTGTTGTTGTTGCCTGAGTGATGGTATCAAGGAGAGTATAGTGTTGTTGTTGCCTGAGTGTTGGTATCAAGGAGAGTATAGTGATGGTATCAAAGAGAGTGTTGTTGTTGCCTGAGTGTTGGTATCAAGGAGAGTATAGTGTTGTTGTTGTTGCCTGAGTGATGGTATCAAGGAGAGTATAGTGTTGTTGTTGCCTGAGTGTTGGTATCAAGGAGAGTATAGTGTTGTTGTTGCCTGAGTGTTGGTATCAAGGAGAGTATAGTGTTGTTGTTGCCTGAGTGTTGGTATCAAGGAGAGTATAGTGTTGTTGTTGTTGCCTGAGTGTTGGTATCAAGGAGAGTATAGTGTTGTTGTTGTTGTTGTTGCCTGAGTGTTGGTATCAAGGAGAGTATAGTGTTGTTGTTGCCTGAGTGTTGGTATCAAGGAGAGTATAGTGTTGTTGTTGCCTGAGTGTTGGTATCAAGGAGAGTATAGTGTTGTTGTTGCCTGAGTGTTGGTATCAAGGAGAGTATAGTGTTGTTGTTGCCTGAGTGATGGTATCAAGGAGAGTATAGTGTTGTTGTTGCCTGAGTGTTGGTATCAAGGAGAGTATAGTGTTGTTGTTGTTGCCTGAGTGATGGTATCAAGGAGAGTATAGTGTTGTTGTTGCCTGAGTGTTGGTATCAAGGAGAGTATAGTGTTGTTGTTGCCTGAGTGTTGGTATCAAGGAGAGTATAGTGTTGTTGTTGCATGAGTGTTGGTATCAAGGAGAGTATAGTGTTGTTGTTGTTGCCTGAGTGTTCGTATCAAGGAGAGTATTGTGTTGTTGTTGCCTGAGTGTTGGTATCAAGGAGAGTATAGTGTTGTTGTTGCCTGAGTGATGGTATCAAGGAGAGTATAGTGTTGTTGTTGCCTGAGTGTTGGTATCAAGGAGAGTATAGTGTTGTTGTTGCCTGAGTGTTGGTATCAAGGAGAGTATAGTGTTGTTGTTGTTGCCTGAGTGATGGTATCAAGGAGAGTATAGTGTTGTTGTTGCCTGAGTGTTGGTATCAAGGAGAGTATAGTGTTGTTGTTGCCTGAGTGATGGTATCAAGGAGAGTATAGTGTTGTTGTTGCCTGAGTGTTGGTATCAAGGAGAGTATAGTGTTGTTGTTGTTGCCTGAGTGTTGGTATCAAGGAGAGTATAGTGTTGTTGTTGCCTGAGTGTTGGTATCAAGGAGAGTATAGTGTTGTTGTTGTTGCCTGAGTGATGGTATCAAGGAGAGTATAGTGTTGTTGTTGCCTGAGTGTTGGTATCAAGGAGAGTATAGTGTTGTTGTTGTTGCCTGAGTGATGGTATCAAGGAGAGTATAGTGTTGTTGTTGCCTGAGTGATGGTATCAAGGAGAGTATAGTGTTGTTGTTGCCTGAGTGTTGGTATCAAGGAGAGTATAGTGTTGTTGTTGTTGCCTGAGTGATGGTATCAAGGAGAGTATAGTGTTGTTGTTGCCTGAGTGTTGGTATCAAGGAGAGTATAGTGTTGTTGTTGCCTGAGTGATGGTATCAAGGAGAGTATAGTGTTGTTGTTGCCTGAGTGTTGGTATCAAGGAGAGTATAGTGTTGTTGTTGCCTGAGTGTTGGTATCAAGGAGAGTATAGTGTTGTTGTTGTTGCCTGAGTGTTGGTATCAAGGAGAGTATAGTGTTGTTGTTGCCTGAGTGTTGGTATCAAGGAGAGTATAGTGTTGTTGTTGCCTGAGTGTTGGTATCAAGGAGAGTATAGTGTTGTTGTTGCCTGAGTGATGGTATCAAGGAGAGTATAGTGTTGTTGTTGCCTGAGTGATGGTATCAAGGAGAGTATAGTGTTGTTGTTGCCTGAGTGTTGGTATCAAGGAGAGTATAGTGTTGTTGTTGTTGCCTGAGTGATGGTATCAAGGAGAGTATAGTGTTGTTGTTGCCTGAGTGTTGGTATCAAGGAGAGTATAGTGTTGTTGTTGTTGCCTGAGTGTTGGTATCAAGGAGAGTATAGTGTTGTTGTTGTTGCCTGAGTGTTGGTATCAAGGAGAGTATAGTGTTGTTGTTGTTGCCTGAGTGATGGTATCAAGGAGAGTATAGTGTTGTTGTTGCCTGAGTGTTGGTATCAAGGAGAGTATAGTGTTGTTGTTGCCTGAGTGTTGGTATCAAGGAGAGTATAGTGTTGTTGTTGCCTGAGAGATGGTATCAAGAAGAGTATAGTGTTTTTGTTGCCTGAGTGATGGTATCAAGGAGAGCATAGTGTTGTTGTTGCTTGAGTGTTGGTATCAAGGAGAGTATAGTGTTGTTGTTGTTGCCTGAGTGTTGGTATCAAGGAGAGTATAGTGTTGTTGTTGTTGCCTGAGTGTTGGTATCAAGGAGAGTATAGTGTTGTTGTTGTTGCCTGAGTGTTGGTATCAAGGAGAGTATAGTGTTGTTGTTGTTGCCTGAGTGATGGTATCAAGGAGAGTATAGTGTTGTTGTTGCCTGAGTGTTGGTATCAAGGAGAGTATAGTGTTGTTGTTGCCTGAGTGATGGTATCAAGGAGAGTATAGTGTTGTTGTTGCCTGAGTGTTGGTATCAAGGAGAGTATAGTGTTGTTGTTGTTGCCTGAGTGTTGGTATCAAGGAGAGTATAGTGTTGTTGTTGCCTGAGTGTTGGTATCAAGGAGAGTATAGTGTTGTTGTTGTTGCCTGAGTGTTGGTATCAAGGAGAGTATAGTGTTGTTGTTGCCTGAGTGTTGGTATCAAGGAGAGTATAGTGTTGTTGTTGTTGCCTGAGTGTTGGTATCAAGGAGAGTATAGTGTTGTTGTTGCCTGAGTGATGGTATCAAGGAGAGTATAGTGTTGTTGTTGCCTGAGTGTTGGTATCAAGGAGAGTATAGTGTTGTTGTTGCCTGAGTGATGGTATCAAGGAGAGTATAGTGTTGTTGTTGCCTGAGTGATGGTATCAAGGAGAGTATAGTGTTGTTGTTGCCTGAGTGTTGGTATCAAGAAGAGTATAGTATTACCGTTTACACGGGGGCTGGTATATTAAGTTATATATTACCGTTTACACAGGGGCTGGTATATTAAGTTATATATTACCGTCTACACGGGGGCTGGTATATTAAGTTATATATTACCGTTTACACAGGGGCTGGTATATTAAGTTATATATTACCGTCTACACGGGGGCTGGTATATTAAGTTATATATTACCGTTTACACAGGGGCTGGTATATTAAGTTATATATTACCGTTTACACGGGGGCTGGTATATTAAGTTATATATTACCGTCTACACGGGGGCTGGTATATTAAGTTATATATTACCGTCTACACGGGGGCTGGTATATTAAGTTATATATTACCGTTTACACAGGGGCTGGTATATTAAGTTATATATTACCGTTTACACGGGGGCTGGTATATTAAGTTATATATTACCGTTTACACGGGGGCTGGTATATTAAGTTATATATTACCGTCTACACTGGGGCTGGTATATTAAGTTATATATTACCGTCTACACGGGGGCTGGTATTTTAAGTTATATATTACCGTTTACACAGGGGCTGGTATATTAAGTTATATATTACCGTCTACACGGGGGCTGGTATATTAAGTTATATATTACCGTTTACACAGGGGCTGGTATATTAAGTTATATATTACCGTTTACACGGGGGCTGGTATATTAAGTTATATATTACCGTTTACACAGGGGCTGGTATATTAAGTTATATATTACCGTCTACACGGGGGCTGGTATATTAAGTTATATATTACCGTTTACACAGGGGCTGGTATATTAAGTTATATATTACCGTCTACACGGGGGCTGGTATATTAAGTTATATATTACCGTTTACACGGGGCTGGTATATTAAGTTTATATATTACCGTTTACACGGGGGCTGGTATATTAAGTTTATATATTACCGTTTACACGGGGGCTGGTATATTAAGTTTATATATTACCGTTTACACGGGGGCTGGTATATTAAGTTATATATTACCGTTTACACAGGGGCTGGTATATTAAGTTATATATTACCGTTTACACGGGGGCTGGTATATTAAGTTATATATTACCGTTTACACGGGGGCTGGTATATTAAGTTATATATTACCGTCTACACTGGGGCTGGTATATTAAGTTATATATTACCGTCTACACGGGGGCTGGTATTTTAAGTTATATATTACCGTTTACACAGGGGCTGGTATATTAAGTTATATATTACCGTCTACACGGGGGCTGGTATTTTAAGTTATATATTACCGTTTACACAGGGGCTGGTATTTTAAGTTATATATTACCGTTTACACAGGGGCTGGTATATTAAGTTATATATTACCGTCTACACAGGGGCTGGTATATTAAGTTATATATTACCGTCTACACGGGGGCTGGTATATTAAGTTATATATTACCGTCTACACGGGGGCTGGTATAATAAGTTTATATATTACCGTTTACACAGGGGCTGGTATATTAAGTTATATATTACCGTTTACACGGGGGCTGGTATATTAAGTTATATATTACCGTCTACACGGGGGCTGGTATACATGGTTTAAAGTCTACCTTCGAAATGAGGATTGGTTTATTAGGTTAAACCCATCAACTACACGAGAACTGGTTTATAACTTTTAAACACCATCTACACAGCACTAAATTTGATTTTAGTTTCAATCTTATCGACCGCCTTTAGGCCTATAAATTACCTACACAGTAAACCAAATTAATTTTTCTTTACATTATTCACAAATGCTAATGAAAAGTATAAATATTAAAAGATTTTATGTTAATAATCTGGACACTCTGAGGCCTAAAACTTTGATGAGACTGTGTATATATACACACAGAGGTGTATATATGTGTATCTCTCAGTGTATATACACACAGAGGTGTATATGTGTATCTCAGTATATATACACCCAGAGGTATATATATATGTGTATCTCTCAGTATATATACACCCAGAGGTGTATATATATGTGTATCTCTCAGTATATATACACCCAGAGGTGTATATATATGTGTATCTCTCAGTATATATACACACAGAGGTGTATATATATGTGTATCTCTCAGTATATATACACCCAGAGGTGTATATATGTGTATATCTCTCAGTATATATACACCCAGAGGTGTATATATATGTATATGTATCTCTCAGTATATATACACCCAGAGGTGTATATATATGTGTATCTCTCAGTATATATACACCCAGAGGTGTATATATATGTGTATCTCTCAGTATATATACACCCAGAGGTGTATATATATGTGTATCTCTCAGTATATATACACACAGAGGTGTATATATATGTGTATCTCTCAGTATATATACACCCAGAGGTGTATATATGTGTATATCTCTCAGTATATATACACCCAGAGGTGTATATATATATGTATATGTATCTCTCACTATATATACACACAGAGGTGTATATATGTGTATATCTCAGTATATATACACCCAGAGGTGTATATATATATATATATATATATATGTATCTCTCAGTATATATACACACAGAGGTGTATATATGTGTATCTCTCAGTATATATACACCAGAGGTGTATATATATGTGTATCTCTCAGTATATATACACCCAGAGGTGTATATATATATATCTCTCAGTATATATACACAGGTGTATATATGTGTATCTCAGTATATATACACCCAGAGGTGTATATATATGTGTATCTCTCAGTATATATATACCCAGAGGTGTATATATATATCTCTCAGTATATATACACCCAGAGGTGTATATATATATATATGTATCTCTCAGTATATATACACACAGAGGTGTATATGTGTATCTCTCAGTATATATACACCCAGAGGTGTATATATATATATATGTATCTCTCAGTATATATACACCCAGAGGTGTATATATATGTGTATCTCTCAGTATATATACACCAGAGGTGTATATATATGTGTATCTCTCAGTATATATACACCCAGAGGTGTATATATATGTATATGTATCTCTCAGTATATATACACCCAGAGGTATATATATATATATATATATATATATATATATATCTCAGTATATATACACCCAGAGGTGTATATATATATATGTATCTCTCACTATATATACACAGAGGTGTATATATGTGTATATCTCAGTATATATACACCCAGAGGTGTATATATATATATATGTATCTCTCAGTATATATACACACAGGTGTATATATGTGTATCTCTCAGTATATATACACCAGAGGTGTATATATATGTGTATCTCTCAGTATATATACACCCAGAGGTGTATATATATATGTATCTCTCAGTATATATACACCCAGAGGTGTATATATATATATCTCTCAGTATATATACACAGAGGTGTATATATGTGTATCTCAGTATATATACACCCAGAGGTGTATATATATGTGTATCACTCAGTATATATATACCCAGAGGTGTATATATATATTTATGTATCTCAGTATATATACACCCAGAGGTGTATATATATATATATATGTATCTCTCAGTATATATACACCCAGAGGTGTATATGTGTATCTCTCAGTATATATACACTCAGAGGTGTATATATATGTGTATCTCAAAGTATATATACACCTAGAGGTGTATATATATGTGTATCTCTCAGTATATATACACCCAGAGGTGTATATGTGTATCTCTCAGTATATATACACTCAGAGGTGTATATATATGTGTATCTCAAAGTATATATACACCTAGAGGTGTATATATATGTGTATCTCTCAGTATATATACACCCAGAGGTGTATATATATGTGTATCTCTTAGTATATATACACCCAGAGGTGTATATGTGTATCTCTTAGTATATATACACACAGAGGTGTATATATGTGTATCTCAGTATATATACACCCAGAGGTGTATATATATATATATATATATATATATATATATGTATCTCTCAGTATATATACACCCAGAGGTGTATATATATATATGTATCTCTCAGTATATATACACACAGAGGTGTATATATGTGTATCTCTCAGTATATATACACCAGAGGTGTATATATATGTGTATCTCTCAGTATATATACACCCAGAGGTGTATATATATATGTGTATCTCTCAGTATATATACACCAAGAGGTGTACATATGTGTATCTCTCAGTATATATACACCCAGAGGTGTATATATATGTGTATCTCTTAGTATATATACACCCAGAGGTGAATATATATGTGTATCTCAGTATATATACGCCCAGAGGTGTATATATATGTGTATCTCTCAGTATATATACACCCAGAGGTGTATATGTGTATCTCTCAGTATATATACACTCAGAGGTGTATATATATGTGTATCTCAGTATATATACACCTAGGTGTATATGTGTATCTCTCAGTATATATACACCCAGAGGTGTATATATATATATATATATATATATATTATATATATGTCGTGCCGAATAGGCAGAACTTGCGATCTTGGCTTAAATAGCAACGCTCATCTTGCCATATAGGACAAGTGAAAATTTGTGTATGCAATAATTTCGCCAAAATCATTCTGGACCTAACGAAAAAAATATATTTGATTGTGATTGTTTAGTATTAAATTATTGCAAACGTATTTAAAATATATTTAGTTGGGTTTGTGTAAAGTAAATTGCTCTTGTTATAATAAGGTTAGGTAAGTTTTCTAAGATTCTTCTGGCGCAAAATTAAAATTTTTTACATTAACATTAATGAAAAAAAACATATCTTTAAACGTATAAGAGAAAATTTCAGAAAGGACTTAATTTTATATGAGTTCTTGCTAATTGACCAGTTTTACATATTCGGCACGACATATATATATATAGATATATATATATATATATATGTCAATTATATTTCTGTCGACCATGGACTTGCTTGATACAACTTTCTCAACTTTTTGAAAATCAATTGGATGGTTAAAATCTCTTACATGAATAAATAGAGCATTGGAATCTTGTCCAGTTCTAATGCTATATTTATGTTGTTTTAATCTTAGTTCGAGATTTTTACCAGTTTGACCGTAATAAACTTTATCGCAAATTTTACAAGGAATCTTATAGACACATCCATCAGCATTTTGGGGGGAATTCTTTATCAAAAGTTTTTTTTACTGTATCAAGATTTTTAAATACAACTTTAATATTAAAAGTCTTAAGAAGAGAAGGCATATCAACCAAGTTTTCATGGTAAGGGAGAACCAACATATTTTTAGTTGAATAAGGCTGGTTGTCCATTTTTGGATTGTAAAAAGTATTTCTAGCAACTTTAAAAGATTTGTCAATTACATTTTTCGGGTATTTCAGATCAATGGCTATTTCATAAATTTTGGATATTTCTTCATCTATGAACTCTGGACTACAAATTCGTAAAGCTCTCAAAAACATTGATGAGAAAACAGACAGTTTAACTTTATCTTGATGGGAAGAATAATAGTGGACATAGGAACAGTTATTTGTAGGTTTTCTGTAAATTTTAAATTTGAATTCATTATTACCCTTAATAATTATTACCTTCCTTTGATGTATTACTTTCAAAGTTCCTTGACAATGTGAGTACTCACGAGTGCGCTTGGAATTTCACTACTCTTTCACAGTGGTTGTTTTGCGTATATATGTGTATATATATATATATATATATATATATATATATATATATATTAGTGTGTATGTGTGTATATGTATGTGTGTGTGTGTGTGTGTGTGTGTGTGTGTGTGTGTGTGTGTGTGTGTGTGTGTGTGTGTGTGTGTGTACTCACCTAGTTACTCACCTAGTTGAGGTTGCGGGGGTCGAGTCCGAGCTCCTGGCCCCGCCTCTTCACTGGTCGCTACTAGGTCACTCTCCCTGAACCGTGAGCTTTATCATACCTCTGCTTAAAGCTATGTAGGGATCCTGCCCCCACTATATCGCTTCCAAAACTATTCCACTTCCTGACTACTCTGTGGCTGAAGAAATACTTCCTAACATCCCTGAGATTCATCTGTGTCTTCAACTTCCAACTGTGTCCCCTTGTTACTGTGTCCAATCTCTGGAACATCCTGTCTTTGTCCACCTTGCCAATTCTTCAGTATTTTGCATGTCGTTATCATGTCGTCCCTATCTCTCCTGTCCTCCAGTGTCGTCAGGTTGATTTCCCTTAACCTCTCCTCGTATGACATACCTCTTAGCTCTGGGACTAGTCTTGTTGCAAACCTTTGTACTTTCTCTAGTTTCTGTACGTGCTTGGCTAGGTGTGGGTTCCAAACTGGTGCTGCATACTCCAATATGGGCCTAACGTACACGGTGTACAGGGTCCTGAATGATTCCTTATTAAGATGTCGGAATGCTGTTCTGAGGTTTGCCAGGCGCCCAGATGCTGCAGCCGTTATTTGGTTGATGTGCGCTTCAGGAGATGTGCCTGGTGCTATACTCACCCCAAGATCTTTTTACTTGAGTGAGGTTTGTAGTCTCTGGCCCCCTAGACTGTACTCCGTCTGCGGTCTTCTTTGCCCTTCCCCAATCTTCATGACTTTGCACTTGGTGGGACTGAACTCCAGGAGCCAATTGCTGGACCAGGTCTGCAGCCTGTCCAGATCCCTTTGTAGTTCTGCCTGGTCTTCGATCGCATGAATTCTCATGAACCTCACGTTATCTGCAAACGGGGACACTTCGGAGTCTATTCCTTCCGTCATGTCGTTCACAAATACCAGAAACAGCACTGGTCCTAGGACTGACCCTTGTGGGACCCCGCTGGTCACAGGTGCCCACTCTGACACCTCGCCACGTACCATGACTCGCTGTTGTCTTCCTGACAAGTATTCCCTGACCCATTGTAGTGCCTTCCCTGTTATCCCTGCTTGGTCCTCCAGTTTTTGCACTAATCTCTTGTGTGAAACTGTGTCAAACGCCTTCTTGCAGTCCAAGAATATGCAATCCACCCACCCCTCTCTCTCTTGTCTTACTGCTGTCACCATGTCATAGAACTCCAGTAGGTTTGTGACACAGGATTTCCCGTCCCTGAAACCATGTTGGCTGCTGTTGATGTGTGTGTGTGTGTGTGTGTGTGTGTGTGTGTCTCGGCATAAATACACCGGCAGATGCTCATCTTTTAGTATATGTACACTGATGATACATACCTGTGTATATAAGCGAAAATACCGACCAATTGGTGTATATACTGATATAACACTATTGGTGTATGTACACTGGTAGGTATACACCTTTTTGGCTATATATGCTTAGAAATGTACGTTTATCGGTATATATATAAATATATACATATATACACATGTCAGTGGAACGCCTTCTAACTGAACAAAAGAAACTAATGGAAAAATAAAGAAATGACTAGGAAAAATAAGAATGATTTTTGAGGATTTTACTTAAAATTTAAATATAATAAAAAAAAAATGGCCTTCAGTTCTTGTAGTTGGGCAGGAGTAGGTAAGGCCCTGGATAGATCTCTGATGTTAATGATGTAGGTTATCCTGGGCGGATGGTGATAGTCCGATGTTTTGGAATCTCCTACCACTTGGATGGAGCACCACAAGTAGAACATGTAAGGGCCAGTAGTAGTAGAATAATGTTAATAAGTCTCATTAACAAATGTCTTGCTCCTTTATCTGGCGTCTATCCTGGATGACCACGCCAGGAACAGAGCTGGTAATAAGAAAAAATAAACTGGTTACCAATGGTCATGATAATATAACATTTAAGAATGGAAAAGAATGATAAATGCCAAAATCATTACTGGTAACCAGCAAACAAAAGAAAAGAACAAACAGTAATACTCCTGGTAGATCACCCTACCTGATTAGAAGAAGAGTGGAGGTGAAGTGACTCTCCAAACTTCAACCCACACCAGGTAAGGTCAATATTACCAGGAGTAGAAACTTTAACAAATCGGACACCAGGAACTAGTTTTGCCCCAGCCCGCCAGAGGGGGGGGGTGCGAGCGCAACGTAACTCGCTAATGGTTCCTGGTTGCCCGAACAACCTTAACCCCACTTACACCTACTTTTCCCTCGCAATATATACATATATATATATATATATATATATATATATATATATATATATATATATATATATATATATATATATATATATATATATATATATATATATATATATATATATATATATATATATATATATATATATATATATATATATATGCAAAACAACCACTCTGAAAGAATAGAGAAATTCCAAGCGCTTTCGTGACTACTCACATTATCAAGGATAATGTGAGTAGTCACTAAAGCGCTTGGAATTTCTCTATTCTTTCAGAGTGGTTGTTTTGCATATTCTGAAATCACCTGTTTACTGTGATCTTATTGCATATATATATATATATATATATATATATATATATATATATATATATATATATATATATATATATATATATATATATATATATATATATATATATGAAAGAAAATCACTTGACGCTCTAACCCACAGGACCAGGCAACCCTACAAGAATCAAGCACCCAGCAGAGCTAGGGGTTAGAGCGTCATGTGATTTTTTCCTCACCATGAGGCGAGCCAAAACAACATATATAAGCTAAAGGAGGAGGCAATTAGGTTAAGATATAAACAACTATTGGAGGATAGATGGGCTAGTGAGAGTATAGGCAATGGGGTTGAAGATGTATGGGGTAGGTTTAAGAATGTTGTGTTAGAGTGTTCAGCAGAAGTTTGTGGTTACAGGAAAGTGGGTGTGGGAGGGAAGAAGAGCGATTGGCGGAATGATGACGTAAAGATAATAGAAAGAGAGAAAAGGTTAACATATGAGAGGTTTTCATAAAGTAGAAGTGATGCAAGGAGAGATGTGGAGAAATTTTCTCCAGGAGGGGGTGAGTATCAGTCCCTTTCAGCCCCTTTAAGCTCTCTGAGGGATTCAGCCCTCCAGAGGGGCTGATAGCATCTAATTTCTTGGTCAACACTTTAATTTGGAACACGTGTTTGTACTCGGGCATGCCAGTAAGTCACTTCATGGCTGTCCAGTGTTGCAATCATGTGTGGTTAATGAGAAACAATTAATCTCTTTCCGTGACAGAACAATTAAACAAACCTTACACCCACTTTATTACCATGTTAAAGACAGCATACACTGATGTCTATGCCCAGACAACAAGAAATCAAGCATTTTGTATTGCTTTCTGTGGCAGTTTGGCAAGGAAAGGAAATTTGCTCGAATCAGCTTTTCCTTTGTGCTCGGGGCAGCAGAGGCGGAGGGCGCCGCGGTGCTATCAGATTGCAATGTGTAATGGTACAGTAAGGACTCGTGCTTCACATGCTTCGCGCTATGAAGGTGGAAAAAGAAAGTGAATCGCGCATTGCTGTAACTCAAAGACAATCTTTATAATAACAATAAACTTATTACAAAGTAAGGTGTACAACTTTTTTACTGACATAACTGTGAACATTTTTTTTTTTTTTTTTTTTTTTTATATTTTTATTTAAAAGGACACAGTACAAGATATAAATAAATAAAAGAACACAATTATTAACCGTTTGAAAATACAATGACCTACCATCAACCCCATAGCATACCACAAGTGTTACATTCATATTGTATTAAAGAATATACCATCACCGAACAATGAAACGAACAGGATAACACCTGCTCAGAAAAAACATCAACAAATTCTAAACCTACAAATCATGCCTATTATACAGTACAGTAAAACCTCCTTGCACAAAGTACACAGATGATATGATGCAGCATACGAAGGATAAAATCATACATTACAATAATTAAACAAAGGCTAACCCAACCCTACAATAAAATTACAAAGACATACCACATAATACTTCCCGCTAATAGCAGGAAACTCTTAACATAATAAAGAGCGAGAGAGCTCCAGCACCGAACAAAAAAAAATTAGCAAAAACCAAAAACTCAAAATTTTATGTCTGTGTCCACATAAATCCCCCACAACTCTGTACAATTAGACCCCTTGCACAAAGTGCACAATAAATATTATTTAACATACAAAAATTAAAATTATAAGAACATTAATTTAAACATTAGGCAAACCAAAGCCGACAATAAACATTACATTGGTACATATCACAATGAAACTCCCCAATAAACACTGGGCAGGAAACACCCTCAAGTAAGACATAACATCATATACACAAGTATCAACCTATACAACTAACAAAATCCTAACATAAGGTATCAAAACTGTCTAGTTACAGGACATGAAAACCTTTCTCCCTATTTGAAACACTAGTACATCATTGCTGTTTTTTTTTTTTTTTTTTTTTTTATAAACAGTCTAAAAGATAATATATAAAAAATTTATTTTTTTTTTTTTTTTTTTTTTTTTCCAAGGTTTAGTCATCATGGTTTTAATTAAGGTTATCCTGTATGCAGTGAACATAACCATAGATTCCAAATCCTCATTCATCTCCCTTCCACTCTATTTATAACCCTCCCACCATCCACACTACAAAGAAGCCTAAACCAACTCACCCTCATGCATCCCCCGGTAGGAGACCAACCCTTTGCCCGCCCTCTGGGTTCATGAGGAGGAGGCCCCCCACAGTGAGATTCCGGTAACCCTCCGAGAAGCTAACTACCCACCTCCCCCCATAGACTTGCCTATTCCTACACATAGTTCTATAAAATCTCGCTGCTAACGCTTTTATCCTCAACTCTCCCCTAACCTCCCTCATCCCCCAAGATACATGTAAATAATCCGTCATAACATACATTAAGGCTCTACCCACATCACCCGGCACCCCGGTTACATCCAACATTAAGGCCCTTAGGAATGGCCATTGCCCCCCCCCCAAAAGTCTGATAACTCTCACCATCCATAACCTCACCCCCTCCAAAGAGGGACAAAAATATACCGCATGAAAAGCCGTTTCGATGTCCCCACAATGCAAGCATGAGTCCTCTCTCACAAGACCCATTTTATACAACACATCCCTAGAGGCCAATATTCCCATCAGAAACCGATATACTAACTCTCGTACCCTTGCTGGTATTCTAAGCAAGCCAAACTTCCTCCATATGCCTATCCAGTCATATGTTGGATATACAGCAAGCCCCTGTAAAACACCCTTGCCCACCACAGCACCCACCATTCGTTTGACCTTTAACGTGGACACCTGTTTAACATGTAATAAAACCCTCAACATGTCCTCACAATACCTCAAATCCCTGCCACACCACCATCTTCGTGCATCCTCCATTACCCTACCTACCCTGACACCTCTGTTCCCCCCAGTCCGTATATATCTTTGTTTAATATATAAAGCCATTACTCTATGACCCAATGACATCAGGCCAAGACCCCCACGTCTCCTCTCCGTCATCACCACGTCCTTGCTCAACCATGCCCTCCCAAACCCCCACACATACCTTAGAACCTTCCTCTGGATTTCTGCAATATCTTTTGCTCTTAAAGGGAACACCTCAGCCACTCCCCACACCTTACTGTACACCAGAGAGTTGACCACTAAAACTCTCTGCTGTAATGTTACGTCCCTAGCCCTTAAGCCTCCTAGCCTACCCAAAACCCTGCTCGTAACTAATTCCGAATTTATCTTCCTACTCTCCTGCACTTCCGCCATGTACCATATTCCACAAACCTTAATTCTGTCCACTACTGACCATCCCAACCCCTCCCCCAAGCTCCCTCCCACCCAATCCCCCACCTCTAATAGTCTCGACTTCATTAAATTAACTCTCATACCCGTAGCGGCCCCAAAAATCTGAATGATTCCACCAACTTTCCTTAGATCTTCCTCATGCCTTACCAGCACAGTAGTATCATCTACGTACCCCACAGTCCCCCCCCGCCCACCCCCCCTAATCCCGTGTTCATTCATCACCTCATCCACCAGCCCATAAAATGGATTCTGTACACAGGCAAACAATAACTGAGAGAGTGGACAGCCCTGCCTCAAACCTCTCTCCATCAGTACTGGGTCCCCCAACTTACCATTAATCTGTACCCTAATAACTGCTCCCTCATACAAGGTTTGCACCCATCTCACCACCTTCTCCCCCAAACCCAACTGTTCCAAACAAACTTTTAAGAAATCCCTATTCACACAATCATACGCATTAGCCCAATCTAAACCAAGTATTCCCCCTCCGGTGCAGTCCTCAATAAAATCCCTTATGTGACTATGTCCGTCCCTCATACTTCTTCCCGGAATGCCAAACTGTCCCCCATGTATCACTGATCCTAGGACCTTCTTCAGTCTATTGCCCAGAATTTTAGCATAAATTTTATAATCAGCACACATTAAGGATATCGCTCTATAATCACTCAGTACTTTCCCTTCCTTCTTTTTCGGCACTAACACAACGATCCCGGTTTTCTGTGTTTTCCCCATCCTCCCACTGCGCCACATATAATTCAAGACTTCCACTAAACCATGCCTAATACACTCCCAATAAACTCTATAAAAATCATTCGGTATTCCATCTATGCCCGGCGTCTTACCCTGACTCATCCCGTAAACCGCCTCCTCCACCTCCTCCTCACTAATACTCCCCTCCAGCATTTCTTGTTCCTGTTGTCCTAATACAATATTACTCTGCATATCCCCAAATACCTTCTCACTTGCATCACCTCTGTTCCTCCTCCATTTCTCCCTAAACCAATAATCTGCATAAACACTAATGCTGTCCGTGTTAGTAAGGCCTTGACCCTCCACATAACCTCCCCCCCCTGCAGCGACCACTATGTGCGCTATGGTAGTCACCATTTGCCTTTCCCTAAATTTTCGCAGAACGTAACCTGACGGTTGATCACCCTTTAACACCTCCTCTAACCCCGCTCTAACTCTAATTGCGTTAAACCTGTCATTATGTAACTCTGCAATCCTACACCTTAAACCATCCACATCCCCTCTCATACCTTCCCTACCCCCCCCGTCGTAAAACGCATTCAGTTGTCCCTCCAGATAGTTTTGCAAACCATACCGCCACCGTGCCTGTTCCCTACCACGTGCCCTGAAAAACTCTGCAATTCCTATCTTAGCCCTCACCTCCCACCAGTCAAGCAAATCCATCTCACCATCCCTGCCATCCCAGAAATGTGTCCACCATTCCTCAAAGGAAGAGCCAACATCCCCCTCCTGCAGTAGCCTCACATTCAATTTCCAATACCCAGCATATATACGTACTATACCATCCACCCGCAGATCAGCTATCACCGCCCTATGATCCGAAAAACCGACATCGAAAGCTCTCACCCTCTCCACACCTATCCCCTTCATTACATATATCCTATCTAACCTCGCCTCATAATTTCCACGCCTGAACGTGTGCTCCACCCCATACTCCCCCCTCCCCACCACATCGACAACTCCTACATCCCTTAACACATCCCTTAGCGCACCCAAGACACATCCCGCCCCCCTCGGTGAGACATCCCCATACCTAATCACACAGTTCCAGTCACCCCCAAGAACAGTTATGGAAGGTAGACCCCGCAAATAATACATCAAAACATCACGAACAAAATCAACTTTCACTCTACCATTGTTGCATGCCGGCATATAAACTCCAATGAAACATACTCTCCCCACCCCCCAGTGCCCATCTACCCTCACGACCCTCCCCCCTCCCCCCTCCTCCCAACCCATGACACGCAATGGGCTGGTCTCCTTTACAGCCACTGCCACCCCTCCTTTTAATTGCAAAGCATTACTGACAAATAGGTTATAACCCCGCAAACGCAATTCACACCCTAACCTATGGTTATGCTCCTGCAAAAAACATACATCTACATCAAACCTTCGTAAAAACCATTCTAACCAAACCCTTTTGACCTCAGATTTAAGACCATTTACATTTATTGTGACACACTTGAACTTCCCAGAAAAGGCGGCTTACCTCTATGCCGCTGTGGCTTACTCAATTCGCCTTTCATGGTACCCATACCATTTTTATCATGTTTCCTAACCTGTCCACCAACCCCCCCTTGCCCTCCCCCACCGAGCTTCCCCGGCACACCCCCTCCCCTGGGTGCCTTCTCCCCCACATCTACCCATGACTTCTTCCCAGGTCTCTGCCCAGGTGTTAAAACCTCATCAACGTCCAAGGCACCCGCCGTCCGTTTGCGTGAGCTCTCACTCACACACATATCTACCTCATGCGAGTCCTCCTGATGGACTTCCACCACCACTTCCGTGTCCACTCTGTCATTCCTCGAATCCTCCACCTGTCCCTGCTGCTTATCCATCAGCTGCACCTCACTTAACTTCTCGGGTCCGTCCTCCCCGTCCACCGGCTCATCCAAGAACTCCTGCAGCACTGCTTCCAACATCCTCTCCTGGGTAGACTCCTCCACGTCCACCCTTCCCTCAGGCGATGGGGGGCTCTCCCCTGTCACCTCCGGGAGGGTAACACACGTCCCCATCACCTCTTCCACCTTGTCCACCTCCTCACTCCAGAGATTCGTCTTCTGTCCATCTGCTACCCCCAACTCCACATCCACATTGCACGGTTGCTGATCCACCATCCACGATAACGCCATCCTAGGGGCTTGCCTGCGAGGACACTGCGCCGCCATGTGCTCATAAGAATCACATAATCGGCAAGTTTTCCTCTGCCCCGCATAGTGGACAAATACCTGGGTCCTATAGTTTGTCAGCATTACATACGAGGGTATTGGCCGCCTCAATGACATCTTCAGGGTGCAGGACCCCTCGGGCAGCCCTTCAAACGGCCCGTCCCTCCACACCCCCATATTAGCCGTATGAACAGTTCCATAATCGCTGAAGGCTTCCTGAATGCCATACGACGTTGCCTCAAATGGTACATTACGCACCTTTACCCATGTGTAATATTTCGAAACATCATGTAGACACACCTCTACTGCTGAATTAACACTCATCCTCCTTTCCTGGAATTCATCCACAATCCTGGAGTAAAAGCCGGCTCTTGTAAACTTCACAAAAACCCTTGACATTCCATTTAGGGCCACACCATACAATTCATCGTTCGATATCCCGTAGACGTCTCTAATGATGGCCGATAACAGTACATGCATCGTCGCACTGCTTAACGTTCCTCGTACTAATTCAATACAGACAGTATTCACTCTCCTGTTGATACGATCCGCCATGTTGGTGTCTAAGTCCAGCAGTCACCACCAGGTGGCGTGTAGGGAGACTCAAGAAGCGTCCTCTCTTCCCAGTGGTCGAGAGACGAATGAACTATCAGATTGCAATGTGTAATGGTACAGTAAGGACTCGTGCTTCACATGCTTCGCGCTATGAAGGTGGAAAAAGAAAGTGAATCGCGCATTGCTGTAACTCAAAGACAATCTTTATAATAACAATAAACTTATTACAAAGTAAGGTGTACAACTTTTTTACTGACATAACTGTGAACATTAGACAGATCTTGATGAACATTGAGTAACCAGCGAGTGTTGTGAATTTCCAGACTGAGTGGAAGACGTGTACACTCAAAAAAAAACTATTCTTCAGTCAAGACACTGGATACCCGAGTTATTCTTAAGGGTCCGATACACAAACCCACGTAAGTCTACTTTGATGTATTGTAGTTCAATGTACGATTTGGGTAGATTATCATAAACCCGGTAACAAGCGGGCTTTTGAGCCCAACACAAGTGAGCATAAGGCCCTCGTCAGTATTCAGTTAGTCAATGGACTACTGACACAACACCCCTAGGGATAATTTTTTTTTTTTTATTTTATTTAAAACGTCATATAACAACATATTAAATATATAAAAAACCTCCATTACATTCATAGTAAGTATAATTACAATTGTCAATATATACACTAGAACGGTTATAAATATTCGTCAGTCCCCTATTCATTATGTACCTATCCTAAGGTAACACAAGAATATACAAATTCTTCGTTACCTTAATTAAAACCCTCTTATATACATTATAAACAAAGAGAAACTATTCATCAATAATATGCCTTAGTGTTTGATTTTATGTCAATAAAACCTTTGTAAAGACATAATACATAAACAAGTACATATATAACAAAATATCCAAAAACGAACGATATGTAATGAAACTGGTAGTCAATTTACTTGACAACTGCAAAGATACAAAAATATTCAGTACAGTACACAAAGGGTTCCACTTAATAGCATGAGATAATTCTGAATTGCCAAACAAGTAACATTATGCAACATACACACACAACATTCTTATCACATATACACACACACATGAGAGATTATGTTTTTTTTTTTTTTTATATTTTTATTTAAAAGGACACAGTACAAGATATAAATAAATAAAAGAACACAATTATTAACCGTTTGAAAATACAATGACCTACCATCAACCCCATAGCATACCACAAGTGTTACATTCATATTGTATTAAAGAATATACCATCACCGAACAATGAAACGAACAGGATAACACCTGCTCAGAAAAAACATCAACAAATTCTAAACCTACAAATCATGCCTATTATACAGTACAGTAAAACCTCCTTGCACAAAGTACACAGATGATATGATGCAGCATACGAAGGATAAAATCATACATTACAATAATTAAACAAAGGCTAACCCAACCCTACAATAAAATTACAAAGACATACCACATAATACTTCCCGCAAATAGCAGGAAACTCTTAACATAATAAAGAGCGAGAGAGCTCCAGCACCGAACAAAAAAATTAGCAAAAACCAAAAACTCAAAATTTTATGTCTGTGTCCACATAAATCCCCCACAACTCTGTACAATTAGACCCCTTGCACAAAGTGCACAATAAATATTATTTAACATACAAAAATTAAAATGATAAGAACATTAATTTAAACATTAGGCAAACCAAAGCCGACAATAAACATTACATTGGTACATATCACAATGAAACTCCCCAATAAACACTGGGCAGGAAACACCCTCAAGTAAGACATAACATTATATACGCAAGTATCAACCCATACAACTAACAAAATCCTAACATAAGGTATCAAAACTGTCTAGTTACAGGACATGAAAACCTTATCTCCCTATTTGAAACACTAGTACATCATTGCTGTTTTTTTTTTTTTTTTTTTTTTTTTATATAAACAGTCTAAAAGATAATATATAAACAAATAATTTTTTTTTTTTTTTTTTTTTTTTTTTTTTTTTTTTTTTTTTTTTTTTTTCCAAGGTTTAGTCATCATGGTTTTAATTAAGGTTATCCTGTATGCAGTGAACATAACCATAGATTCCAAATCCTCATTCATCTCCCTTCCACTCTATTTATAACCCTCCCACCATCCACACTACAAAGAAGCCTAAACCAACTCACCCTCATGCATCCCCCGGTAGGAGACCAACCCTTTGCCCGCCCTCTGGGTTCATGAGGAGGAGGCCCCCCACAGTGAGATTCCGGTAACCCTCCGAGAAGCTAACTACCCACCTCCCCCCATAGACTTGCCTATTCCTACACATAGTTCTATAAAATCTCGCTGCTAACGCTTTTATCCTCAACTCTCCCCTAACCTCCCTCATCCCCCAAGATACATGTAAATAATCCGTCATAACATACATTAAGGCTCTACCCACATCACCCGGCACCCCGGTTACATCCAACATTAAGGCCCTTAGGAATGGCCATTGCCCCCCCCCCCAAAAGTCTGATAACTCTCACCATCCATAACCTCACCCCCTCCAAAGAGGGACAAAAATATACCGCATGAAAAGCCGTTTCGATGTCCCCACAATGCAAGCATGAGTCCTCTCTCACAAGACCCATTTTATACAACACATCCCTAGAGGCCAATATTCCCATCAGAAACCGATATACTAACTCTCGTACCCTTGCTGGTATTCTAAGCAAGCCAAACTTCCTCCATATGCCTATCCAGTCATATGTTGGATATACAGCAAGCCCCTGTAAAACACCCTTGCCCACCACAGCACCCACCATTCGTTTGACCTTTAACGTGGACACCTGTTTAACATGTAATAAAACCCTCAACATGTCCTCACAATACCTCAAATCCCTGCCACACCACCATCTTCGTGCATCCTCCATTACCCTACCTACCCTGACACCTCTGTTCCCCCCAGTCCGTATATATCTTTGTTTAATATATAAAGCCATTACTCTATGACCCAATGACATCAGGCCAAGACCCCCACGTCTCCTCTCCGTCATCACCACGTCCTTGCTCAACCATGCCCTCCCAAACCCCCACACATACCTTAGAACCTTCCTCTGGATTTCTGCAATATCTTTTGCTCTTAAAGGGAACACCTCAGCCACTCCCCACACCTTACTGTACACCAGAGAGTTGACCACTAAAACTCTCTGCTGTAATGTTACGTCCCTAGCCCTTAAGCCTCCTAGCCTACCCAAAACCCTGCTCGTAACTAATTCCGAATTTATCTTCCTACTCTCCTGCACTTCCGCCATGTACCATATTCCACAAACCTTAATTCTGTCCACTACTGACCATCCCAACCCCTCCCCCAAGCTCCCTCCCACCCAATCCCCCACCTCTAATAGTCTCGACTTCATTAAATTAACTCTCATACCCGTAGCGGCCCCAAAAATCTGAATGATTCCACCAACTTTCCTTAGATCTTCCTCATGCCTTACCAGCACAGTAGTATCATCTACGGACCCCCCACTCCCCCCCCGCCCACCCCCCCTAAACCCGTGTTCATTCATCACCTCATCCACCAGCCCATAAAATGGATTCTGTACACAGGCAAACAATAACTGAGAGAGTGGACAGCCCTGCCTCAAACCTCTCTCCATCAGTACTGGGTCCCCCAACTTACCATTAATCTGTACCCTAATAACTGCTCCCTCATACAAGGTTTGCACCCATCTCACCACCTTCTCCCCCAAACCCAACTGTTCCAAACAGACTTTTAAGAAATCCCTATTCACACAATCATACGCATTAGCCCAATCTAAACCAAGTATTCCCCCTCCGGTGCAGTCCTCAATAAAATCCCTTATGTGACTATGTCCGTCCCTCATACTTCTTCCCGGAATGCCAAACTGTCCCCCATGTATCACTGATCCTAGGACCTTCTTCAGTCTATTGCCCAGAATTTTAGCATAAATTTTATAATCAGCACACATTAAGGATATCGCTCTATAATCACTCAGTACTTTCCCTTCCTTCTTTTTCGGCACTAACACAACGATCCCGGTTTTCTGTGTTTTCCCCATCCTCCCACTGCGCCACATATAATTCAAGACTTCCACTAAACCATGCCTAATACACTCCCAATAAACTCTATAAAAATCATTCGGTATTCCATCTATGCCCGGCGTCTTACCCTGACTCATCCCGTAAACCGCCTCCTCCACCTCCTCCTCACTAATACTCCCCTCCAGCATTTCTTGTTCCTGTTGTCCTAATACAATATTACTCTGCATATCCCCAAATACCTTCTCACTTGCATCACCTCTGTTCCTCCTCCATTTCTCCCTAAACCAATAATCTGCATAAACACTAATGCTGTCCGTGTTAGTAAGGCCTTGACCCTCCACATAACCTCCCCCCCCTGCAGCGACCACTATGTGCGCTATGGTAGTCACCATTTGCCTTTCCCTAAATTTTCGCAGAACGTAACCTGACGGTTGATCACCCTTTAACACCTCCTCTAACCCCGCTCTAACTCTAATTGCGTTAAACCTGTCATTATGTAACTCTGCAATCCTACACCTTAAACCATCCACATCCCCTCTCATACCTTCCCTACCCCCCCCGTCGTAAAACGCATTCAGTTGTCCCTCCAGATAGTTTTGCAAACCATACCGCCACCGTGCCTGTTCCCTACCACGTGCCCTGAAAAACTCTGCAATTCCTATCTTAGCCCTCACCTCCCACCAGTCAAGCAAATCCATCTCACCATCCCTGCCATCCCAGAAATGTGTCCACCATTCCTCAAAGGAAGAGCCAACATCCCCCTCCTGCAGTAGCCTCACATTCAATTTCCAATACCCAGCATATATACGTACTATACCATCCACCCGCAGATCAGCTATCACCGCCCTATGATCCGAAAAACCGACATCGAAAGCTCTCACCCTCTCCACACCTATCCCCTTCATTACATATATCCTATCTAACCTCGCCTCATAATTTCCACGCATGAACGTGTGCTCCACCCCATACTCCCCCCTCCCCACCACATCGACAACTCCTACATCCCTTAACACATCCCTTAGCGCACCCAAGACACATCCCGCCCCCCTCGGTGAGACATCCCCATACCTAATCACACAGTTCCAGTCACCCCCAAGAACAGTTATGGAAGGTAGACCCCGCAAATAATACATCAAAACATCACGAACAAAATCAACTTTCACTCTAACATTGTTGCATGCCGGCATATAAACTCCAATGAAACATACTCTCCCCACCCCCCAGTGCCCATCTACCCTCACGACCCTCCCCCCCTCCCCCCTCCTCCCAACCCATGACACGCAATGGGCTGGTCTCCTTTACAGCCACTGCCACCCCTCCTTTTAATTGCAAAGCCTTACTGACAAATAGGTTATAACCCCGCAAACGCAATTCACACCCTAACCTATGGTTATGCTCCTGCAAAAAACATACATCTACATCAAACCTTCGTAAAAACCATTCTAACCAAACCCTTTTGACCTCAGATTTAAGACCATTTACATTTATTGTGACACACTTGAACTTCCCAGAAAAGGCGGCTTACCTCTATGCCACTGTGGCTTACTCAATTCGCCTTTCATGGTACCCATACCATTTTTATCATGTTTCCTAACCTGTCCACCAACCCCCCCTTGCCCTCCCCCACCGAGCTTCCCCGGCACACCCCCTCCCCTGGGTGCCTTCTCCCCCACATCTACCCATGACTTCTTCCCAGGTCTCTGCCCAGGTGTTAAAACCTCATCAACGTCCAAGGCACCCGCCGTCCGTTTGCGTGAGCTCTCACTCACACACATATCTACCTCATGCGAGTCCTCCTGATGGACTTCCACCACCACTTCCGTGTCCACTCTGTCATTCCTCGAATCCTCCACCTGTCCCTGCTGCTTATCCATCAGCTGCACCTCACTTAACTTCTCGGGTCCGTCCTCCCCGTCCACCGGCTCATCCAAGAACTCCTGCAGCACTGCTTCCAACATCCTCTCCTGGGTAGACTCCTCCACGCCCACCCTTCCCTCAGGCGATGGGGGGCTCTCCCCTGTCACCTCCGGGAGGGTAACACACGTCCCCATCACCTCTTCCACCTTGTCCACCTCCTCACTCCAGAGATTCGTCTTCTGTCCATCTGCTACCCCCAACTCCACATCCACATTGCACGGTTGCTGATCCACCATCCACGATAACGCCATCCTAGGGGCTTGCCTGCGAGGACACTGCGCCGCCATGTGCTCATAAGAATCACATAATCGGCAAGTTTTCCTCTGCCCCGCATAGTGGACAAATACCTGGGTCCTATAGTTTGTCAGCGTTACATACGAGGGTATTGGCCGCCTCAATGACATCTTCAGGGTGCAGGACCCCTCGGGCAGCCCTTCAAACGGCCCGTCCCTCCACACCCCCATATTAGCCGTATGAACAGTTCCATAATCGCTGAAGGCTTCCTGAATGCCATACGACGTTGCCTCAAATGGTACATTACGCACCTTTACCCATGTGTAATATTTCGAAACATCATGTAGACACACCTCTACTGCTGAATTAACACTCATCCTCCTTTCCTGGAATTCATCCACAATCCTGGAGTAAAAGCCGGCTCTTGTAAACTTCACAAAAACCCTTGACATTCCATTTAGGGCCACACCATACAATTCATCGTTCGATATCCCGTAGACGTCTCTAATGATGGCCGATAACAGTACATGCATCGTCGCACTGCTTAACGTTCCTCGTACTAATTCAATACAGACAGTATTCACTCTCCTGTTGATACGATCCGCCATGTTGGTGTCTAAGTCCAGCAGTCACCACCAGGTGGCGTGTAGGGAGACTCAAGAAGCGTCCTCTCTTCCCAGTGGTCGAGAGACGAATGACTAGGGATAATTAGACTCATACTTACTTATTCCCTACAGCCATATGGTCGTAGAACAACTGTCTCTCATTGGAGGTGTCTACTGTCAGAGGTTGCAACAGGCAGAGACAGCAACAAAACTAAGTCTCCTCATTATTGATACGGAGATTTTGTTTGTTCTTCAAGTTTATTTAATCATAATTTGGTGAGATAAATTTTACCACAAGGGAGGAGTATATGGAGAGGGAAAGAGAAGTTAAGGGAGTGGTGAAACACTGTGAAAATAAGCAAATGATAGAGAGGGTGAGATGTTATCAACAATTTTTTTTGAAAAATATGAAAAAGGTTTGGAGTGAGATTAATAAGTTGAGAAAGCCTCGGGAACAAATGGATTTGATAATTAAAAATAGGAGAGGAGAGTTATTAAATGGAGAGTTAGAGTTATTGGGAAGATGGAGGAAATATTTTGAAGAACTGTTAAATGTTGATTTCGTGTATAGGGCAAGGAAGAATAACATATTGTAGGAGTGAGGAAGAGCCAGTTGTGAGTGTGGGGGAAGTTCGTGAGGCAGTAGGTAAAATGAAAGGGGGTAAGGCAGCCGGGATTGATGGGATAAAGATAGAAATGTTAAAAGCAGGTGGGGATATAGTTTTGGAGTGGTTGGTGCTTTTATTTAATAAATGATTGGCAGAGAGCATGCATAGTTCCTTTGTATAAAGGCAAAAAGGAACAAAAGAGAGTGCAAAAATTATAGGGGAATAAGTCTGTTGAGTATACCTGGTAAAGTGTATGGTAGAGTTATTATTGAAAGAATTAGGAGTAAGATAGAGAGTAGGATAGCAGATGAACAAGGAGGCTTTAGGAAAGGTAGGGGGTGTGTGGACCAGGTGTTTACAATGAAACATATAAGTGAACAGTACTTAGATAAGGCTAAAGAGGTTTTTGTGGCATTTATGGATTTTGAAAAGGCGTATGACAGGGTGGATAGGGGAGCAATGTGGCAGATGTTGCAGGTTTATGGTATAGGAGGTAGGTTACTGAAAGCAGTGAAGAGTTTTTACGAGGATAGTGAGGCTCAGGCTAGAGTACGTAGGAAAGAGGGAGATTATTTCCCAGTAAAAGTAGGCCTTAGACAAGGATGTGTGATGTCACCGTGGTTGTTTAATATATTTATAGATGGGGTTGTAAGAGAAGTGAATGCTTGAGAGTTGGCAAGAGTACACAAATAACCCACACATAGAAGAGAGGAGCTTACGACGACGTTTCTATCCGACTTGGACCATGGGGAAGTTACAAGATAAAGTGGGAGTTGTCAGAGTTGTTCTTTGCTGATGACACTGTGCTTTTGGGAGATTATGAAGAGAAGTTGCAGAGGTTGGTGGATGAATTTGGTCGGGTGTGCAAAAGAAGAAAAATAAAAGTGAATATAGGAAAGAGTAAGGTTATGAGGATAACAAAAACAATAGGTAACAAAAGAGTGGATGTCAGATTGGAGAGAGAGAGTATGGAGGAGGTGAATGTATTTAGACATTTAGGAGTGGGTGTGTTAGCAGATGGGTCTATGAAGGATGAAGTGTATCGTAGAATTGACGAGGGGAAAAAGGTGAGTGGTGCACTTAGGAGTCTTTGGAAACCAAGAACTTTATCAATGGAAGCAAAGAGGAAAATGTATGAGAGTATAGTTATACCAACGCTCTTATATGGGTGTGAAGCATGGGTGGTGAATGTTGCCACAAGGAGAAGGCTGGAGGCAGTGGAGATGTCATGTCTGAGGGCAATGTGTGGTGTAAATATTAAGCAGAGAATCCATAGTATGGAAATTAGGAGAAGGTGTGGGATTAACAAAACTATTATCCAGAGGGCTGAGGAGGGGTAGTTGAGGAGGTTCGGACATGTAAAGAGAATGGAACGAGACAGAATGACTTTGAGAGTGTATAAATCTGTAGCAAAGGGAAGGTGGGGTAGGGGTCAGCCTAGGAAAGGTTGGAGGGAGGGGGTAAAGGAGGTTTTGTGTGCGAGGGGCTTAAACTTCCAGCAATCATGCGTGAGGGTGTTCAATAGGAGCAAATGGAGATGAATGGTTTTTAGTGCTTGAAGTGCTATTGGAGTCTGAGCAATATAACATTTATGAAGGGGTTCAGGGAAACCGGCAGGCCGGACTTGAGTCCTGGAGATGGGAAGTACAGTGTCTACACTCTGACGGAGGGGTGTTAATGTTGCAGTTTTATAACTGTAGTGTCAGCATGCCTCTGGCAAGACGCCGATGTGTTTTATATATATATATATATATATATATACATAAATATATATATATATATATATATATATATATATATATATATATATATATATGTCGTGCCAAATAAGTAAAACTTGTGATTTTAGCTTAAATAGGAACACTTTCTTGCCGAAAATATATATATATATATATATATATATATATATATATATATATATATCATTTACCAAACTGCAGCAACCCAGGGTTCGATCCCAGGGCACACTGTTCCGCCTGAGGAGGCCACACAATGTACATGTTACCTTATCCACTCACATATATGTATATGTATGTATGTATAGCGAGGCTCAGGTTAGGGTGTGTAGAAGAGAGGGAGAATACTTCCCGGTAAAAGTAGGTCTTAGACAGGGATGTGTAATGTCACCATGGTTGTTTAATATATTTATAGATGGGGTTGTAAAAGAAGTAAATGCTAGGGTGTTCGGGAGAGGGGTGGGATTAAATTATGGGGAATCAAATACAAAATGGGAAGTGACACAGTTACTTTTTGCTGATGATGCTGTGCTTATGGGAGATTCTAAAGAAAAATTGCAAAGGTTAGTGGATGAGTTTGGGAGTGTGAGTAAAGGTAGAAAGTTGAAAGTGAACTTAGAAAAAAGTAAGGCAATGAGGGTATCAAACGATTTAGATAAAGAAAAATTAGGTATCAAATTGGGGAGGAGTATGGAAGAAGTGAATGTTTTCAGATACTTGGGAGTTGACGTGTCAGCTTATGGATTTATGAAGGATGAGGTTAATCATAGAATTTACGAGACAAAAAAGGTGAGTGGTGCATTGAGGTATATGTGGAGTCAAAAAACGTTATCTATGGAGGCAAAGAAGGGAATGTATGAAATTATAGTAGTACCAACACTCTTATATGGGTGTGAAGCTTGGGTTGTGAATGCAGCAGCAAGGAGGTGGTTGGAGGCAGTGAAGATGTCCTGTCTAAGGCCAATCTGTGGTGCAAATATTATGCAGAAAATTCGGAGTGTGGAAATTAGGAGAAGGTGTGGAGTTAATAAAAGTATTAGTCAGAGGGCTGAAGAGGGGTTGTTGAGGTGGTTTAGTCATTTAGAGAGAATGGATCAAAGTAGAATAACATGGAGAGCGTATAAATCTGTAGGGGAAGGAAGATGGGGTATGGGTCGTCCTCGGAAAGGTTGGAAGGAAGAGGTAAAGAAGTTTTTGTGGGCGAGGGGCTTCGACTTCCAGCAGGCGTGCATGAGTGTGTTCGATAGGAGTGAATGGAGACGAATGGTATTTGGGACCTGACGAGCTGTTGAAGTGTGAGCAGGGTAATATTTAGTGAAGGGATTCAGGGAAACCAGTTATTTTTATATAGCCGGACCTGAGTCCTGGAAATGGGAAGTTCATTGCCTGCACTCTGAAGGAGTGGTTCGGGATATTAGCAGTTTGGAGGGATATGTTGCGTATCTTTATATGTATATGCTTCTAAACTGCTGTGTTCTGAGCACCTCTGCAAATACAGTGATTATGTGTGAGTGAGGTGAAAGTGTTGAATGATGATGAAAGTATTTTCTTTTTGGGTCACCCTGCCTCGGTGGGAGACGGCCGACTTGTTAATAGAAAACCCTCAATTCTTTTGTTTGGTGAACATGAAATTCAATCATCAGAGGGTGTTCAGCAGGGTGACCCACTCGCTCCACTTCTCTTCTACTTGGCAGTAAAAAGAACTAACTTCCAGCCTACGCAGTGAGCTCAATATCTGGTACCTGGATGACGGCACTCTGGCAGGTACTGAAGAGTCCCTCTTGGGGGACCTATAACTGGTGAAAACACAGGGAGAAGACTTGGGACTCATCCTCAATCCCTCCAAGTGTGAAATCATCACAGCGAACCAGGAAACAATCAATGCTGTGCGAAGAATCCTCCCGGAAGTCTCAACTACCACTCCGTCCAACAGTACCCTCTTGGGAGCACCGCTGGGTCACCAGGCCATCGACACTGTCCTCAGGGACAAATTGAATGACCTGATGAGAATGGAGGAGAGAATAAGCGATTTTGATGCCCATGATGCTCTGTATCTCCTCACAAGGTGTCTTACTATGCCAAGACTCACTTCCTGAGGTGTGCACCCTCTTTTGACAGCCCAACACTTGATGAATATGACGCACACCTGAGATCAACTTTTAAGAAGGCACTGAACCTGTCACTAGAGGATGAGCAATGGGATCAGGCAACCCTCCCAGTCGCACTGGGAGGTATAGGGGTGCGCAAAGCAACGCATGTTGCTTTATCTGCTTTTCTGTCTTCGTGTTCGGCTTCCAGTGCATTAGTCAAGAAGATAGTTCCCGAACGCTTGAGAGACGTGGTAGGAGCTCAAGACCCCAGGTTTACTGAAGCAGCGATTCGGTGGGACACCCTTACAGACTCCTCCAGTAGACCAGCTCCTCCCAAAGAACACAAACAGTCCCACTGGGACAAACCGATCATGGAAAAAATCTCCAATGCAATGCTCTCCAATGTTTCAGGAAAGGACAAAGCTCGTCTCCTGCAGTGAAGGCACCACACTCAGGAGATTTCCCGTTTCAGGAGATTTCCCGTTAGCTGTTCCCAATTCCTCCCTTGGCACCCGTCTCGACCCACAGGCCATTCGTATTGGTGTTGCTCTTCGCCTAGCCGCCCCCATCCTCACCAAACATAGGTGTATTTGCGGCAGGGCGACAGCTGATCAATTCGGACTTCATGGTCTCGTGTGTCACACAGCAGAAGGGAAGTATGCCAGACATGAGGAGGTCAATGACATCATAAAGAGAAGCCTCTCCACAGCCCGTTGCTCAGCTCAACGGGAACCCCAAGTGCAGAGGTCTGATGTAAGTCATAAGCATCCTGATGGAGCCACTATGCTACCCTGGAAGGATGGAAAGCAGATTGCCTGGGACTACACCTGTGCAGCCACATTGGCAGACACCTACTTGCCATACTCCGTAGTGGAAGGGAGTGGAGCTGCCAGCCACAGGGAGGCCCAGAAGATCCGAAAATATGAAGACCTTCCCCCTTGGTATAACTTCATTCCAATAGGGTCAGAGACCCTTGGAGCATGGGGCAAGTGTGCTCTAAAGTTCCCCAAAGAGCAGGATGAAAAGCTCATCATAGAAACCAAGGACCACAGGGCGACCAGCTTCCTCTTTCAGAGACTCAGTGTTGCGATCCAGAGAGGAAATGCCTGCAGCATTCTGGGCACGCGGCCCACCGCAGGGGAGCTGGACGAAGTATTCGAGATGTAGCTCTGAGTTACCTATGTTGTTTTACTTTCTGTTGTATTTTTGTGAATGTTTGGCCAATGTATTTTGTCTTTAAATAAAACATACTTGAAATATATGGGGTGGTAGGAGAAAATTCTTAAACAGCTTCAGGGAGAACTTTGAGTTTTCCCTGAAGCAAGTTTATTCTTTTCTCTGAGGATGAGGGTCCCCAGAACAGTTCTAGAGGTGGTACCTCCCTATATATATATATATATATATATATATATATATATATATATATATATATATATATATATATATATATATATATATATATATATATATAAATATATATATATATATATATATATATATATATATATATATAAATAGGAAGGGTTGTTGAGGTGGTTCGGACATGTAGAGAGAATGGAGCGAAACAGAATGACTTCAAGAGTGTATCAGTCTGTAGTCGAAGGAAGGCGGGGTTGGGGTCGGCCTAGGAAGGGTTGGAGGGAGGGGGTAAAGGAGGTTTTGTGTGCGAGGGGCTTGGACTTCCAGCAGGCATGCGTGAGCGTGTTTGATAGGAGTGAATGGAGACAAATGGTTTTTAATACTTGACGTGCTGTTGGAGTGTGAGCAAAGTAACATTTATGAAGGGATTCAGGGAAACCGGCAGGCCGGACTTGAGTCCTGGAGATGGGAAGTACAGTGCCTGCACTCTGAAGGAGGGGTGTTAATGTTGCAGTTTAAAAACTGTAGTGTAAAGCACCCTTCTGGCAGGACAGTGATGGAGTGAATGATGGTGAAAGTTTTTCTTTTTCGGGCCACCCTGCCTTGGTGGGAATCGGCCGGTGTGATAATAAAAAAAAAAAAATAAAAAAATATATATATATATATATATATATATATATATATATATATATGTATGTATACACCACTTCGCCAGAGATCCTAGTAGGATCAATGGGGTAGTGGTAAGGTGATGCGTGCATTGTCCTGTCTCTGGAGGCGGTACAAGGTTCGTAGGGTCGAGTCCTGGCCTCTGCCGCAGTTAGGTAAATGATTTAAAATCATTTGTTTCGTGATTTCATTGATATATATATATATATATATATATATATATATATATATATATATATATATATATATATATCGGTGTTGATACACTGAAAGCAGTTTTTACTAACGTAATGCACTAATAATTTTTTTGAGGCCACACAAGTGTTATGGGAACACAGTCGTTATAGAAACACAGGTGTTATGGGAACACAGATGTTATAAGCATGCAGATGTTATGGACACACAGGTGGTATTGACATACAATCGTTTTTGATACACATGTATTTTGGACACAGGTTTTATGGGCATACACAGTGTATTATGCAGATTTAACCTAGTATAAACCAGTCAAGTGAAACAATACAAGTTATTTCTGTAGTGGCCGTCTAGTATTTCCCGGCATTTATTTCTCTCGGTGTATATACACCGAGAGATATTAATACAGTATATGCACACACTGAGAGGCATACACCTCTCTGTGTAACCAAGGGAGTGTCTTTGTTGAAAGTCGTGTGCTTAAAGTGAGACGCAGTAGGGAGCGAGGTAAGGTTTGGCAACCACTGCCCGAGGCGCGTGTTGCTATGGTGGTCCAGACACATCACCCTCCCTCCCTTGTTCTCCCCTGTCTGGCTCACAGTTTATGTTAATTCTCAAGCAATATCAACTCCAGCAAAGCTGGAACGAAACCTTTGAATCTGCCGTTCCTTCACAACTCACAGTGGAATGCTTAATGGTATCTTCATCAACCCAGTAATAGTAACTGCAGCTCTACTGGAAGACAACCTAGAACTACAGCTCTGCTGGAAGACAACCTGGAACTGCAGCTCTGCTGGAAGACAACCTGGAATTACCGCTCTTCTGGAAGACAACCTGGAACTACAGCTCTTCTGGAAGACAACCTGGAACTGCAGCTCTGCTGGAAGACAACCTGGAACTGCAGCTCTACTGGAAGACAACCTGGAGCTGCAGCTCTGCTGGAAGACAACCTGGAACTGCAGCTCTGCTGGAAGACAACCTGGAAATGCAGCTCTGCTGGAAGACAACCTGGAACTGTAGCTCTGCTGGAAGACAACCTGGAACTGCAGCTTTGATGACAGACAACCTTGAAGCTTCCGTACTTACTGAAATATCTGTCGAATTTTTGACATTGTCTCAATGCCAAAATATTAGTAACCCTAATTATGCTGGAGGAAAGCATTTGGTGTTACCGAACCCATTGTAAAATGCTTGTGATATCCTGGTTACCCAAGTAATAGTAACTGCATTACTGCTGGGATGACACTTAACAAGCTGCCGCAGTTACTGAACCAAGTCATAATAACTTCGTCTCCCTCAAAGACTACGTCTAGGAGGGTGATGACTTGATTACGTCATCTTTACATCTCTACTGCTTCAGCAGCCTCCTCTGTATTCGACTGAAGAAGCCTACTGTGTAGGAGAAACGTTTAGAAATAAAGATACCTGACTGTTCCACGTGTGTCTTATAGAAGAATGGTGTCTACTAACACTCCTGTTAGCTACAACATCTGCTGTTACTGGTTCATTGGATGAGCATTTTTCGTGCAGTAAACTGAATACAAATGTGTTTTGTAGTGGACGATGATGTTTTATCGGTGTTAGCACTTAGAGTGTCATGCCTACATTGAGAGTGTCATACCTACACTGAGAGTGTCATGCCTACATTGACAGTGTCATGCCTACATTGACAGTGTCATACCTACACTGAGTGTCATGCCTACATTGACAGTGTCATACCTACACTGAGAGTGTCATGCCTACATTGACAGTGTCATACCTACATTGACAGTGACATACCTACACTGAGAGTGTCATACCTACATGGAGAGTGTCATACCTACATTGAGAGTGTCATGCCTACATTGACAGTGTCATACCTACATTGACAGTGTCATACCTACAATGAGTGTCATGCCTACATTGACACTGTCATGCCTACACTGAGAGTGTCATGCCTACATTGACAGTGTCATACCTACATTGACAGTGTCATACCTACACTGAGAGTGTCATGCCTACACTGACAGTGTCATGCCTACACTGAGAGTGTCATGCCTACATTGACAGTGTCATACCTACAATGACAGTGTCATACCTACACTGAGAGTGTCATGCCTACATTGACAGTGTCATACCTACACTGAGAGTGTCATGCCTACATTGACAGTGTCATACCTACATTGACAGTAACATACCTACACTGAGAGTGTCATACCTACATGGAGAGTGTCATACCTACATTGAGAGTGTCATACCTACATTAACAGTGTCATGCCTACACTGAGAGTGTCATGCCTACATTGACAGTGTCATACCTACATTGACAGTGTCATACCAACACTGAGAGTGTCATGCCTACATTGACAGTGTCATACCTACACTGAGAGTGTCATGCCTACATTGACAGTGTCATACCTACACTGAAAGTGTTATACCTACATTGACAGTGTCATACCAACACTGAGAGTGTCATGCCTACATTGAGTGTCATACCTACATTGACAGTGTCATACCTACACTGAGAGTGTCATGCCCACATTGATAGTGTCATACCTTCACTGAGAGTGTCATGCCTACATTGAGAGCGTCATACCTACATTGAGAGTGTCATACCTACATTGACAGTGTCATACCTACACTAAGAGAGTCATGTCTACATTGAGAGTGTCATACCTACATTGAGAGTGTCATACCTACATTGAGAGTGTCATACCTACAATGAGAGTGTCATATCTACATTGAGAGTGTCATACCTCCATTGACAGTGTCATACCTACATTGACAGTGTCATACATACATTGAGAGTGTCATACCAACATTGAGAGTGTCACACCTACACTGAGAGTGTCATATCTACACTGAGTGTCATGCCTACATTGACAGTGTCATACCTACATTGACAGTGACATACCTACACTGAGAGTGTCATACCTACATTGAGAGTGTCATACCTACATTGAGAGTGTCATACCTACATTGACAGTGTCATACCTTCACTGAGAGTGTCATGCCTACATTGACAGTGTCATACCTACACTGAGAGTGTCATGCCTACATTGACAGTGTCATACCTACACTGAGAGTGTCATACCTACATTGACAGTGTCATACCAACACTGAGAGTGTCATGCCTACAATGAGTGTCATACCTACATTGACAGTGTCATACCTACTCTGAGAGTGTCATGCCCACATTGACAGTGTCATACCTTCACTGAGAGTGTCATGCCTACATTGACAGTGTCATGTCTACATTGACAGTGACATACCTACACTGAGAGTGTCATACCTACATTGAGAGTGTCATACCTACATTGAGAGTGTCATACCTACATTGACAGTGTCATACCTTCACTGAGAGTGTCATGCCTACATTGACAGTGTCATACCTACACTGAGAGTGTCATGCCTACATTGACAGTGTCATACCTACACTGAGAGTGTCATACCTACATTGACAGTGTCATACCAACACTGAGAGTGTCATGCCTACAATGAGTGCCATACCTACATTGACAGTGTCATACCTACACTGAGAGTGTCATGCCCACATTGACAGTGTCATACCTTCACTGAGAGTGTCATACCTTCACCAAGAGTTTCACATGTGTCTAATTTATCAACGTTACTATGTACCATAAACAGCACTACTCACCCAGCACTGTTCACTGACTTACACCTACCTTACCTATGTTATTTGTGGCTCAGGTTCCACAACAATAAATCATCTTAAGTTAATAATAACACAACAAAAGCTGCAGTGTGAATGATCACACAACCCATTGTTAGACAACCTCCCCCTCCCCCTCCCCCTCCCCCTCTCCCTCCCCCCTACCCCCCTACCCCCCCTAAACTGTTCAATGACCTCAACTCACTGTACAAAATATTCACTGGCACTACTGTTCAACCTTCATTTACAGACAATCAATTCAAATATTAATGCCGACCTGAAGCACTTTCTTGGCATAACACTAGGTACAAAAATCACTGTGATATTCCCCGTGTCAGGCAAAATCTTTTCAAAAACTCAATGTACATAAAAGGGACCAAAATCCGGAACTGTGTCAGAAATCTCCAGAACCACTGACTCAGCACTTTTAAAACTACAGTTAAAAAACACCTTATATCTCCTTAACCTATCACAGCCCATCATAAACACATGCAATAACTATACATGTATTTTCTCAATATCCTGAACATAGGTAAAACATCTTAATCAATATACACTTAGTATCTGCAACCTGACGTTACTATATAAGCGTCAGGCTCCTTGCTTCTGCTTCAGAATCTCCACGACTACGGTGCTCCTCGCACCAACTCCAAGGTTGAGGGACTGATTACCTCATCTTCTGTATATAGTCCTACTGTCCTCAAGTTATGTCCTGGAATTTGTATTGATAAAGCCACTGGATGGCGAAACGTCTACAATATGGATACCCAGATGTTGCACATGTGTCTTAATTTCATCTTGTCGGTATTATATACCATTCTTGCACATGACATCCCTTGTTTTGAAAATTCACATTATCCAACCTATCACATTCCTCATACAAATAATAATAAGACTATTGTCATTTTGAAGGCGAGGTCCTCTGACATTATCACTACTAAGTCCTTCACATTACTTTTTCACCCTATTGTGTGGTTAGAGTTTATAGTATACTCCGTTCTGTCTATTATTTCTTCCAAAGAAGACAAACTGAAGTTGGTCCTTGTGACATGCTACAAGTATGTTACATTTCATTCAGCGTATATCACACTCCCATATTGGCTGCTTCCCGACCAGTAAACTACGTGCTAGGGATTTAACGATTAATAGAGACCCCCGTCGATTTACCAGTGCCTCGGTTCATTGGCCAATCACAGACAAGCCCACCAGAGCAGTGCTATGTGGTTCACTTGTGACATGAGGTTTGGCAGACTTGTCTAGCTGCTGGTTGATCACGGTGTTTTGTCTGGCTCCTTGCGTTTTGCCTTCTTTTATCACTGTGTTGTACACTTGCTCCTACATCATTGTACATATCGTAAATAGTGTACACATTGTAAATACCAGATTGCTTATTTGGTGAAGAAAATGCAAGTCGTACAACTTTTGTTGTCTTTTGTTTGCTCCACTATTTCGTATTAAAGAAGTCTGTCCAGAAGCTGGAGCTGATCTTCGTATCATTAATTTTATCTTTCACATCACTTTCAGTATTGGGTGTCAGCCTTGCTATCACTTTCAGTATTGGGTGTCAGCCTTGCTATCACTTTCAGTATTGGGTGTCAGCCTTGCTATCACTTTCAGTATTGGGTGTCAGTCTTGCTATCACTTTCAGTATTGGGTGTCAGCCTTGCTATCACTTTCAGTATTGGGTGTCAGCCTTGCTATCACTTTCAGTATTGGGTGTCAGCCTTCCTATCACTTTCAGTATTGGGTGTCAGCCTTGCTATCACTTTCAGTATTGGGTGTCAGTCTTGCTATCACTTTCAGTATTGGGTGTCAGCCCTGCTATCACTTTCAGTATTGGGTGTCAGCCTTGCTATCACTTTCAGTATTGGGTGTCAGTCTTGCTATCACTTTCAGTATTGGGTGTCAGTCTTGCTATCACTTTCAGTATTGGGTGTCAGTCTTGCTATCACTTTCAGTATTGGGTGTCAGTCTTGCTATCACTTTCAGTATTGGGTGTCAGCCTTGCTATCACTTTCAGTATTGGGTGTCAGCCTTGCTATCACTTTCAGTATTGGGTGTCAGTCTTGCTATCACTTTCAGTATTGGGTGTCAGTCTTGCTATCACTTTCAGTATTGGGTGTCAGTCTTGCTATCACTTTCAGTATTGGGTGTCAGCCTTGCTATCACTTTCAGTATTGGGTGTCAGCCTTGCTATCACTTTCAGTATTGGGTGTCAGCCTTGCTATCACTTTCAGTATTGGGTGTCAGTCTTGCTATCACTTTCAGTATTGGGTGTCAGTCTTGCTATCACTTTCAGTATTGGGTGTCAGCCTTGCTATCACTTTCAGTATTGGGTGTCAGTCTTGCTATCACTTTCAGTATTGGGTGTCAGCCTTGCTATCACTTTCAGTATTGGGTGTCAGTCTTGCTATCACTTTCAGTATTGGGTGTCAGCCTTGCTATCACTTTCAGTATTGGGTGTCAGCCTTGCTAACACTTTCATTACTGGGTGTCAGCCTTGCTATCACTTTCAGTATTGGGTGTCAGCCTTGCTATCACTTTCAGTATTGGGTGTCAGCCTTGCTATCACTTTCAGTATTGGGTGTCAGTCTTGCTATCACTTTCAGTATTGGGTGTCAGCCTTGCTATCACTTTCAGTATTGGGTGTCAGCCTTGCTATCACTTTCAGTATTGGGTGTCAGCCTTGCTATCACTTTCAGTATTGGGTGTCAGTCTTGCTATCACTTTCAGTATTGGGTGTCAGCCTTGCTATCACTTTCAGTATTGGGTGTCAGCCTTGCTATCACTTTCAGTATTGGGTGTCAGTCTTGCTATCACTTTCAGTATTGGGTGTCAGTCTTGCTATCACTTTCAGTATTGGGTGTCAGTCTTGCTATCACTTTCAGTATTGGGTGTCAGTCTTGCTATCACTTTCAGTATTGGGTGTCAGCCTTGCTATCACTTTCAGTATTGGGTGTCAGCCTTGCTATCACTTTCAGTATTGGGTGTCAGTCTTGCTATCACTTTCAGTATTGGGTGTCAGTCTTGCTATCACTTTCAGTATTGGGTGTCAGTCTTGCTATCACTTTCAGTATTGGGTGTCAGCCTTGCTATCACTTTCAGTATTGGGTGTCAGCCTTGCTATCACTTTCAGTATTGGGTGTCAGCCTTGCTATCACTTTCAGTATTGGGTGTCAGTCTTGCTATCACTTTCAGTATTGGGTGTCAGTCTTGCTATCACTTTCAGTATTGGGTGTCAGCCTTGCTATCACTTTCAGTATTGGGTGTCAGTCTTGCTATCACTTTCAGTATTGGGTGTCAGCCTTGCTATCACTTTCAGTATTGGGTGTCAGTCTTGCTATCACTTTCAGTATTGGGTGTCAGTCTTGCTATCACTTTCAGTATTGGGTGTCAGCCTTGCTATCACTTTCAGTATTGGGTGTCAGCCTTGCTATCACTTTCAGTATTGGGTGTCAGCCTTGCTATCACTTTCAGTATTGGGTGTCAGTCTTGCTATCACTTTCAGTATTGGGTGTCAGTCTTGCTATCACTTTCAGTATTGGGTGTCAGCCTTGCTATCACTTTCAGTATTGGGTGTCAGTCTTGCTATCACTTTCAGTATTGGGTGTCAGCCTTGCTATCACTTTCAGTATTGGGTGTCAGCCTTGCTTTCACTTTCAGTATTGGGTGTCAGCCTTGCTATCACTTTCAGTATTGGGTGTCAGTCTTGCTATCACTTTCATTACTGGGTGTCAGCCTTGCTATCACTTTCAGTATTGGGTGTCAGCCTTGCTATCACTTTCAGTATTGGGTGTCAGCCTTGCTATCACTTTCAGTATTGGGTGTCAGTCTTGCTATCACTTTCAGTATTGGGTGTCAGTCTTGCTATCACTTTCATTATTGGGTGTCAGCCTTGCTATCACTTTCAGTATTGGGTGTCAGCCTTGCTATCACTTTCAGTATTGGGTGTCAGCCTTGCTATCACTTTCAGTATTGGGTGTCAGTCTTGCTATCACTTTCAGTATTGGGTGTCAGCCTTGCTATCACTTTCAGTATTGGGTGTCAGCCTTGCTATCACTTTCAGTATTGGGTGTCAGCCTTGCTATCTTTTTCAGTATTGGGTGTCAGCCTTGCTATCACTTTCAGTATTGGGTGTCAGCCTTGCTATCACTTTCAGTATTGGGTGTCAGCCTTGCTATCACTTTCAGTATTGGGTGTCAGCCTTGCTATCACTTTCAGTATTGGGTGTCAGCCTTGCTATCACTTTCAGTATTGGGTGTCAGCCTTGCTATCACTTTCGGTATTGGGTGTCAGCCTTGCTATCACTTTCATTACTGGGTGTCAGCCTTGCTATCACTTTCAGTATTGGGTGTCAGCCTTGCTATCACTTTCAGTATTGGGTGTCAGCCTTGCTATCACTTTCAGTATTGGGTGTCAGCCTTGCTATCACTTTCAGTATTGGGTGTCAGCCTTGCTATCACTTTCAGTATTGGGTGTCAGCCTTGCTATCACTTTCAGTATTGGGTGTCAGCCTTGCTATCACTTTCAGTATTGGGTGTCAGTCTTGCTATCACTTTCAGTATTGGGTGTCAGCCTTGCTATCACTTTCAGTATTGGGTGTCAGCCTTGCTAACACTTTCATTACTGGGTGTCAGCCTTGCTATCACTTTCAGTATTGGGTGTCAGCCTTGCTATCACTTTCAGTATTGGGTGTCAGCCTTGCTATCACTTTCAGTATTGGGTGTCAGCCTTGCTATCACTTTCAGTATTGGGTGTCAGCCTTGCTATCACTTTCAGTATTGGGTGTCAGCCTTGCTAACACTTTCATTACTGGGTGTCAGCCTTGCTATCACTTTCAGTATTGGGTGTCAGCCTTGCTATCACTTTCAGTATTGGGTGTCAGCCTTGCTATCACTTTCAGTATTGGGTGTCAGCCTTGCTATCACTTTCAGTATTGGGTGGCAGCCTTGCTATCACTTTCAGTATTGGGTGTCAGTCTTGCTATCACTTTCAGTATTGGGTGTCAGTCTTGCTATCACTTTCAGTATTGGGTGTCAGCCTTGCTATCACTTTCAGTATTGGGTGTCAGCCTTGCTATCACTTTCAGTATTGGGTGTCAGCCTTGCTATCACTTTCAGTATTGGGTGTCAGCCTTGCTATCACTTTCAGTACTGGGTGTCAGCCTTGCTATCACTTTCAGTATTGGGTGTCAGCCTTGCTATCATGTGGGAGTTCGACACGTGGATTAGGTAAAGTAATACTCACGTAGGCTGATAGTACGTATAATTACAGATAATGTGGGTAGCGCCCTTACAGCCGTAACCTAGTCTCTCTGCTCTCTCTCGTACAACTGCCGACTGGCCGCCCACAGTACCCATATGTGAGGGGGTCTTTGAATAGTGCCAGGTCAGCACTATATGAGTTCAGACAGTGACTCAGGCAGAGACGGTTGGTCGTGAGTCAACTGGCACAGTGGTTACTGGTAACAGGTTACTACTACTGAGAGATGGTGAAAACCACTCTTAGCATCCAACAGGGAGCACAAAGCGATATAGACAATACTTCAGAGGAATTTGGCTTACTTCTTACTGCGTGGCTTACTTCTCTCTCTCAGCTGGGTTAGAAGCTGGGTTGGCTGACTGGCTTACCCCACGAGAATGGCTGACTGGAAGACGTGTAACGATGCACAAAGCACGGAGGAGCAGGTGGATGACAGGAGACAGGCTGGATGATAGGCTGACTGGCGTTCACTTCCACAGTCTGGCTTACTGACTGGCTTAATTGCAAAATCCAGGTCAACCCCTCGGAGATTGAAGCAATTAGCACACGAACTAAGCCAGGAAGCTTGAAACGGCTGCAACAGGCTTGCAGGCTGGAGGTGGTGAGTGAGGGTAAGCGGCTGGCTGGAGGTTCACCTTTGACCCGCCGGCTACTCACAAACAGTCTTCTAACGTCTTGAATTACCCTTAAAACTTAAATCCACGCTCCACACCGCTGTCACCATTTATCATGTGGGAGTTCGACATGTGGATTAGGTAAAGTAATACTCACGTAGGCTGGTAGTACGTATAATTACAGATAATGTGGGTAGCGCCCTTACAGCCGTAACCTAGTCTCTCTGCTCTCTCTCGTACAACTGCCGACTGGCCGCCCACAGTACCCATATGTGAAGGGGTCTTTGAATAGTGCCAGGTCAGCGCAATATGAGTTCAGACAGTGACTCAGGCAGAGACGGTTGGTCGTGAGTCAACTGGCACAGTGGTTACTGGTAACAGGTTACTACTACTGAGATTGCTATCACTTTCAGTATTGGGTGTCAGTCTTGCTATCACTTCCAGTATTGGGTGTCAGCCTTGCTATCACTTTCAGTATTGGGTGTCAGCCTTGCTATCACTTTCAGTATTGGGTGTCAGCCTTGCTATCACTTTCAGTATTGGGTGTCAGCCTTGCTAATGTGTGTATCCTGCAAGTCGTACTGTGTTATTGCTGAGTGTTATGTGTATTACAAACAGCGTTTGTTATTGTGGGTTACACCACCAACACGCTAGGCAACTAGTGTCTCTATATACACTGCTAAATTTGTCCAGACTTTCTCTACAGCGTTGCTTGTAAATTGCTTATTCTATTAGTGTAAAATATCAACAAACTCTTACAGCTGCACAGCTTTATAGAAGTATTAATAAGAAATTAAAGGTTGAAGCAAGTAACATGTCGTACCAAAGTGAGGTTTCTGCTTCAACGGGGAATTAATTGCTAATCTCTACTTCAGTTCCTTCGTAATATGGGAGAGCCAACACCGGAGCAGGCAACACCGGAGCAGGCAACACCGGAGCAGGCAACACCGGAGCAGGCAACACCGGAGCAGCCAACACCGGAGCAGCCAACACCGGAGCAGGCAACACCGCAGCAGGCAACACCGGAGCAGGCAACACCGCAGCAGGCAACACCGGAGCAGGCAACACCGGAGCAGGTAACACCGGAGCAGGCAACACCGCAGCAGGCAACACTGGAGCAGGTAACACCGGAGCACGTAACACCGGAGCAGGTAACACCGGAGCAGGCAACACCGGAGCAGGCAACACCGGACCAGGTAACACTGGAGCAGGCAACACCGGAGCAGGCAACACCGGAGCAGGCAACACCGGAGCAGGCAACACCGGAGCAGGCAACACCGGAGCAGGCAACACCGGACCAGGTAACACCGGACCAGGTAACACCGGAGCAGGCAACACCGGAGCAGGCAATACCGAAGCAGGTAACACCGGAGCAGGTAACACCGGGGCAGGCAACACCGGAGCAGGCAACACCGGAGCAGGCAACACCGGAGCAGGCAACACCGGAGCAGGCAACACCGGAGCAGCCAACACCGGAGCAGGCAACACCGGAGCAGCCAACACCGGAGCAGGCAACACCGGAGCAGCCAACACCAGAGCAGACAACACCGGAGTAGGCAACACCGGAGCAGCCAACACCGGAGCAGGCAACACCGGAGCAGCCAACACCGGAGCAGGCAACACCGGAGCAGCCAACACCGGAGCAGGCAACACCGGAGCAGGCAACACCGGAGCAGCCAATACCGGAGCAGCCAACACCGGAGCAACCAGATCAGCAATTTCGGGAAACAGGTGGTGAATCGGGTTTGTTTCAGGGCGAGTCAGCTTCGTTGCTGCTCAAGTTGGCCAGACTCAATCTTGAGACGACCAGGGAGCAATGCACGTTTGTCAAGGGGGAGTTTGACAGAGAGGAGATGAAACAGTGCCATAAGAATGCAGTTGAGAAATTTAGTGTGCAGAAACCGGTGCCACTAGTACCTCGTTTTTGTGATTCTGAATCTGAACAGTTTTTTTGAGGCTTTCAAAAAATCGGGCTGGTGCATTAAGGTAGTGAGTGGAACATTGGGTAGCACTTGTGCATACAAAGCATACAAAATAACTGTTCTGGACGCATATCAGTGTATTCCCACCAAGTATAGGAGAGAATTTAAATTGTGCAAGCGTCAGCTGGGTCAGTCTCCAGTAGACTTTCTTCGTGAGCAATCTAAGAATATCAGAAAGTGGTACAAGGTCAGTCGTGTCATTAATTTTAGTGAGTGCCAATAATCTACTCGATAATTTGCTTGAGTCTGTTGGACCAGAGGTGTGGGTGTGTTTAGGAGACCATTCACTAGCAAGTGTATTAGAGGCAGCCAGGCTTGCTGACACATTTGAGGCGAAACGCTCCATGTCTGAGCAGTGTTATAATCTTTCTTCCCAACAGCCTGGTATGGACGAAGGTCAATGTGGACGGAAGAACAAAGTGGGAGGCTGGAAGGGAACAATGATGTTAGCTACACTGACGAGTATGTTGTATTGTATGCGGCGTATGACGCACTCCCATATAGGCTGCCTCCCAACCAGCAAACCGGGTGCTAAGGTTTTAACAATCAGTAGGGTACTTGTCATTAAATCAATATCTTGTTTCATTGGCCAATTACAAACAAGCCCGCCAAAACTGAAGCAATGTAGTTCACTTGTGCCAAGCGATATAACAGACTTGTGTGAGCTGCCGGTTGATTACTGTGCACTCTCTGGCTTCTGCTTTTGCCATCTTTTGTCACCGTGTGGTACACTTACTATTGCACCTCTTTACACAGTGTACATAAGTACTTGTATATATCTGGCAAATTATATCTGGTGAAAGTCAATACAAGTCATATACTATTGTTGAGTTTTATTATGACCAGGTAGCAGGCAATACTATACCTGTCTTTGTAACAATACGTTTCTACAGGTGTTTCGCAGGTGTTGTAGCCTCTCCCCCTCTAACCTCACTTACAAGTACTACAAATAAACTTTGCTGGACCCCAGATTACTAAGAGGCATTTAACCGTGCTGGGTTTAGTGCATCTGTTGATAATAATTTTGTGTTAGAGGTTGATGCCTGTGAGTCAGGGGCTGAGACATTATTATCTGAAGACTGTGAATTACTCAGCCAAGTATCAGGCCTATCAACAGGCCTATTTGAACATCTAGAAAGAAGCTCTAGCACTGTTTCTGGCGTTGAAGCATTTCGTCATCTTCTTAGGGCGGCCATCTCATGTGGTCACCGTCTACAGTGATTACAACCCTCCCCCCCTAACTCAGTGCCATCAACAATCATAATACCCGACTGATGAGGTGGAGTCTCAGGCTGCAACTCTTCAATCTCTCTCTTCACCAAATAGCCGGAAAAGACAATATTCTGGTTGACACTTTATCTCACATATAAGTTAGGATGTGTTAGGGACCATATGTGTACCTAGCTGTTTATCCCTTGCTACCTACTGCAAGAGTAACTACACGAGTGTCCAACATTACTTTACTTGTAATTGACTAGTTGAAGCAAGGTGCTAGCATAACAAGGTGCTAGCATAAGGTGCTAGCATAGCAAGGTGCTAGCAAAACAAGGTGCTAGCATAACAAGGTGCCAGCATAAGGTGCTAGCATAGCAAGGTGCTAGCATAACAAGGTGCTAGCATAACAAGGTGCTAGCATAAGGTGCTAGCATAGCAAGGTGCTAGCATAACAAGGTGCTAGCATAACAAGGTGCTAGCATAACAAAATGCTAGCATAGCAAGGTGCTAGCATAACAAGGTGCTAGCATAACAAGGTGCTGGCATAACAAGGTGCTAGCATAACAAGGTGCTAGCATAACAAGGTGCTAGCATAACAAGGTGCTAGCATAACAAGGTGCTGGCATAACAAGGTGCTAGCATAACAAGGTGCTAGCATAACAAGGTGCTGGCATAACAAGGTGCTAGCATAACAAGGTGCTGGCATAACAAGGTGCTAGCATAACAAGGTGCTAGCATAACAAGGTGCTAGCATAACAAGGTGCTAGCATAAGGTGCTGGCATAACGAGGTGCTAGCATAACAAGGTGCTAGCATAACAAGGTGCTGGCATAACAAGGTGCTAGCATGACAAGGTGCTAGCATAACAAGGTGCTGGCATAAGGTGCTAGCATAACAAGGTGCTAGCATAACAAGGTGCTAGCATAACAAGGTGCTAGCATAACAAGGTGTTGGCATAACGAGGTGCTAGCATAACAAGGTGCTAGCATAACAAGGTGCTGGCATAACAAGGTGCTAGCATAACAAGGTGCTAGCATAACAAGGTGCTGGCATAACAAGGTGCTAGCATAACAAGGTGCTGGCGTAACAAGGTGCTAGCATAACAAGGTGCTAGCATAACAAGGTGCTAGCATAACAAGGTGCTAGCATACTGTAATGTGACGTACTCTTAGCATACCACAGAAGGGGTGGTGGTGGTAATTGTGGTAGTAATGGTAGGGGTGGTAGTAGTGGTGGTAGTGGTGGTGGTAGTAGAGGAAGTCGAGGTGGCGGTAATCGTGTTAGTAGTGGTAGTGGTGAAAATAGTAGTGGTGGAGGTAGTATACCTGGAGAGGGTTTCGGAGGTCAACGCCCCCACGGCCCGGTCTGAGACCAGGCCTCGTGGTGACTGGTACTGGTAGTGGTGGAATTAGTAGTAGTTGGTGGTGGTGGTGGTGGCAGTATTGGTAGTAGTGTGAGTGGTATTAGTTGTGGTGTTGGTGGGAGTAGTGGTGGTAGTTGTACTGATAGTAGTGGTGGTTTTAGTGGTAGTGGTGGTAGTACCGGTAGTATTAGTGGTGGTTGTAGTAGTGAGAGTTGTGGTGGTGGCAGTAGTTGTATAGACAGTATATGTGCTGGTAATGACAGTAGTAGTAGTGTTGGAAGTGGTAGTGGTGGTGGTGGTAGTGGTAGTGATGGAAGTAGTAGTGTTATTAGTGGTGGTAGTAGTAGTTGTTGTAGGGGTGGTAGTGGTAATAGTAGTAGAATTAGTTGTGGTGATGGCTGTGGTGGTAGTAGTGGTTATGGTACTAAAGCTGGTGGTTGGTGTAGTGGTAATGTTGGAGTGGTGATAGTGGTGGTGGTGTTAGTAATGTTAATGGTAATGGTGATAGTAGTGGTAGTGGTGGTAGTGATGGTGGTGGTGGCATTTGTAGTTGAAGTAATTGTTGTAGTTGTGGTGGTGGTAGTAGTTGTGGCATGATAAGAGTATGTTACAATTTATTCAGCGTATGTCACACTCCCATATAGGCTGCCTCCCAACCAGCGAACCGGGTTTATCTGGAGTTTATCTGGAGAGAGTTCCGGGGGTCAACGTCCCCGCGGCCCGGTCTGTGACCAGGCCTCCTTAGGTCAGTGTCCCAGGATGCGACCCACACCAGTCGACTAACACCCAGGTACCCATTTTACTGATGGGGAACATAGACAACAGGTGGAAAGAAACACGTCCAATGTTTCTACTCCGGCTGGGAATCGAACCCAGGCCCTCGCCGTGTGAAGCGAGAGCGTTAACCACCAGGCCACCAGAGCCACCCAGTGGTGCTAAGGGTTTATCGATCAACAGAGTACTCATCGTTAAATAGTACCTTGGTTCATTGACCAATCACAGGCAAGCCTGCCAAAGCTAAAGCAACATGGTAGACTTGCGGTAAGCATTGGCAGACTTGCCTACCTGCTGGTTGAGTACGGTGCACTCTGGCTTCTTCTTTGCCATTTGTCACTGTAGTGTATACTTATTATTCTATCTGTACATAGTGTACTTACCTGTATATAGTGGGTGAAAGCAAATATACATTATAGTCTACTGTTGAGTTCTGGTTGGTACAATTTCCCTTACCACCAGGTCTCAAAGGCCATTTATTACCTGTGTTCATAATACTTGTGGTGGTAGTGGCATTGGTGTTGGTGGTAGTAGTGGTATTGTAATGGTAGTAGTGGTAATAGTCATAATGGTGGAATGTTACAGTGGTGGTGGTAGTGGTAATAGTCATAATGGTGGAATGTTATAGAGGTGGTGGTAGTAGTGGTAATAGTCATAATGGTGGAATGTTACAGTGGTGGTGGTAGTAGTGGTAGTAGTAGTAATTTTAGCGGTAGTCGGGGTAGTAGTGGTTGCAGTGTAGTCTAGCTGCATTGATAGTAGTGGTTTTGGTGGTAGTACCTGGGTGTTGTTGGAGGTAGACCCCTCCCTCGGTGCCGTATTATGTATGTGTCTTACAGGCTTTTCATCTAATATTATGTTATTTGTATATTCATTAGCAGTTAAATGAAGTTACTGTGCTTTATAATATTATCTGACCTTAATTTATCTATGTAAGTAGGTTGGATGTTTTGGTGGTGTAAACAACTGGTACAGCTGTTAAGTACCCGATTGATGTTTAGTCACCGACCCACTCAATCCGAGTTGACATCTGTCTGGTCTGGTACAGTTCACTCTCACCTTTGGTAAGGGAAGCATCTCGCATATTGGAGTTAATCCTCTGTCCCCAGTTGAGGGTCCTTAGTGATCTTTCAGCACTTTGGATGGCATTTTACAGAAGTCTCACAGAGTGTGGATTGCTGTCTTCAGGCACTTGTGATTGTCGTTAGGTCTTCACGGAGTATGTTAAGTGACATTAGTGAAAAGAGGACAGTGAGAAAGTTCATGGAGAAAGAATCGCTTAAGAACTTTATGTGTAGAACGTGCCGATATTCACTTAGTGTTTTATGAAAGCTATTACGAATTGTTTGAGAGTAGTCAGTACTCTACAGTCTGGATACACTGCGGCGTACTAGTGAATTTTGAAGAGTTACGTCGTCAGACTTACTGAGACTGAGTTGGGCAAACAGTTACATTATTTATATCAAATGTTTATGTGATACCAGAACCATTCAGTGTTATATTCGGCTACCCTAGAAGGTAGATTATGCTGTACGATCTTATTAGTGAACTCAGTGTAAATATCTAAGGAGTGTCATGTTTTACGGTGCAACTTTCAGAGAAATATCAAATCCTTCTGTGGATTATTAAGCAACTTAATAAAAGCCAGAAAGAAGAGTCGAAAGTCACTTCCTATTGAACCCTTTACTGCTCTGGGTGATTTCGTTTAGAAGAGGATATTATATTGTGCTCGTGTGTTGCTAGAAAGGGTGAAACAGGCTTAAGTAGTGACCTGCACGCAACATCGTGATATTTGTAGTGGTGGTGGAGGTAGTAGTAGTTGATGGGGTGGTAGTAGTGTTGATGGTAGGATTGTTTGTGGTAATGATTGTGGTAATAAATGTAGTAGTATTGGCAGTGGTGGGGGGAGGGGGTATTAGTGGATGTGGTTGTAGTGGAGGGGATGCTGGTAATTGTGATAGTGGTTGAGATGTTAGTATTGATACTGGTGGTGGTGATAGTAGTGGTAATATGGTGGAGGTAGTGGTGGTGGTAGTTTTGATGGTGGTAGTAGTATTAGTGATGGTGTTAGTAGTGGTAGTGGTGTTAATAGTTGTAGTGGTGGACTTGGTATTAGTACTGCAGGTGGTGGTGGTAGAAGTGGTAGTGGAGGTAGTGGTGATGGTGGTAGTACTGGTTGTGGTGATAGTACTAGTTGTGGTGGTTAGTAGTAATTGTTGTGTGGGTGGTATTAGTGACGGTAGTAGTAGCTGTTGTGAGGCTGGTAGTAGTGGTGGTGGTATTAGTGTTATGGTGATAGTTCTGATGGTGGTGATGGCTGTGGTACTAAAGGTAGAGGTAGTAGTAGTAGGTTGGAGAGTGGTATTAGTGGATGTGGTGGTAGCTGTGGTAGTAGTGGTGATAGTGGTGGTGGTGGTGGTTATAGTGTCAGTGGTGGTAGTAGTGGTAGTAGTGGTGGTAGTTACAGTGGTAATATTGGCACTCTTGGAAGAAGTGGTGATGGTAGTATTGTTTATGGTTTTGATGGTGGTAGTGGTGGTGGTGGTAGCAATGGTTGTGGTTTTGATGGTGGTAGAGGTGGTGGTGGTAGCAATGGTTGTGGTTTTGATGGTGGTAGTGTAGAATAGAGACTGTGTGGGGGGGGGGGGGATTTCACAACTGGATGCGGTTACTGGCTCGGTTATCATTCATGAAACTCAGTCCAGAACCTGCAGCCTCATTCTGGCTCCTGATATAATGGGTACTCACCTGTGTTACTACACAGTGTGATAGTGATAGACCGTGGCTTCTCTAGGCTTGCTGCTGTAAGTAAGCCACCTTGATGTATACCCCAGTGAACCAGTGTGCACTCAATACAACTTACATGCAAGGTGGTAGCTGTGTATGTACCTGAGGATACCTGTTCGGGGAGTTAAGGGCCACGGTCTCCTCGGTGGTGAGCTCTCCAGGTATATATCCATGTTGACTTAATCCAATCTGAGAGAGAAGTCGCCTTGTGGGCTCACAGGTCCCCCCGTAGGCGCTTCTCTGCAGAAAAACGACTGCCTACGGCATACTTAATGTATAGGTTATGAAGAAACTTGATAAATAAGTACACCTTTCTGCATGATAATAAGATATACATGACCATAAGGAAAGGTACTTATCATATTTAACTGCTCAGATCCCCTGCAGCTGCGGTTCAAGGATCTCCTCCTAAGTGGATGTCTGGCTCCAAAAGCGCTGTTGGTGATTAATAACCTGTGTGTAGGGATTTTGGAGAAAGCTAAATCAGTTAATAAAAGAACTGTAGAAGGTACATAGCTTGAATGACAGCACACGTCTTCGCAACCATCCCCGAAGTCTTTATCTTGAGCTGCTACGGTAAGAGATTAATTTTCTCTGATTAACCAACACTATGATTGCAACACTGGTCTCTTGCAAGCAGTAGCGTGACTTACTATGGAACGAACATGTGTTACAAATTACTGCTGATCATGCGGAAGCAAGAGAGGCTATCAGTCCCTCTGGAGAGCTAAGTCCCTCAGGGGGCTGACAAGGGCTCAAAGACAGAAGGGGCTGATACCCCCCTTCCCTACTGGAGAAAATTTCTTCACACTGTGTAAGTCTTCACATTCCATGAGTATATTCCAGTATCTTACAATAACTGGAATGTAGTAGGTTACTCATACCTGCTTTTTTATAGATGGTATACTAATGACGATGTTGGTTAGGCTTGTCCTCTCAAAACACTCCCTAAACTTCTCTGCTGCAGCGGATTAGCGAAAAGAGAGGCCAGATAAAGACTTACCTGGGGTGTCTGTTGCATACCCCGTGATAACGGCGCACATGTTGTCTTGAATAATGCAATAATAAATGGATTGCGTTACTCGGGAATGTTGCACTAGTGTTCGGTCACTCACAACGCACCGGCTACACACTATCGTCATTTCACTATCCCTCGTTCGTGAGTTTCAAGGAATTATCCAGGGTAGGTAGAATGTTAGTAACACTATTTTACTTCAGTCCTCCCAATGTTTACATTCGAGAATAGGACAGAGAGACGCTAATAAACACTATGTACACTCGTGATTCTACCAAGAATTTCCTGACTTGTATTTTGCACTAGAGTAAGTTCCTAGTGTCTCTGGGGATTCTCAGTATGATCAAGAGTCTACGATCGCACACTTCATCGCTGTTTCTTTGATCTTCAGCACGAGGGAGTACGCACTTCCGGGTGCCTTCAGTGACACTCACGCCTTGAATACCTTGGATACCTTGGATTCGTATTGCATTCGGACGCTCGCCGGCCCGCAGATCCCTGCACAAGAGAGGAATTGCTGACTTGGACTAAAAGACGTTCCATGCCTGCCTTTGCAACAGGACTCACCTACAATCACTGTTTCTAGGTGTTCAAGGGGCTGGTAAGGAGCCGTAATGAATCCAGCTTGATTATTAAGTAGGGGGAACTATTTTTTTTTATTTTTAGTGCTATGAGGAAATAGTTCGTCTCTGTTTTCACTGGTATGTGCAAGTGGTCAGGTATTCTGGTGAAGAACTGTGTCTTGTGACGCCTCGTCCAACATGTGTTGCTGATAACTTTAGTGTGGGGACGATGAAGCAAGACTGTTCACAACACTTTCTGAGACGGGTAGCCCTCTCTGAGAGGGCTACCCTCTCTGAGAGGACTACCCTCTCTGAGAGGGCTACCCTCTTTGGAGAGGGGTCATTACCTCCCTTCAAGAGGAAGGATATCGTTCCCTTCATAAACAGATTTTTTTCCCCACATGGGTAGTGTAATTACTACATTATGCTAAATAACTGTAGCAGTAAGTGTAGTGTATAATTGGCCAAAGGAGTTACGAGGCTAATTCTTAGAATTTAAGTGTATATACAGAATTAACACCTATCTTAGGCATCGTCTCTCCCCCCACCCCCCACCCATCACCCCCCTCCCTACCACTGGGGAAAGGCTGTAAAGTTCTGGGAAATTCAAGTGATATTTCCCAGAGTGATGCTGGTGGTGGTAGTACTGGTGGCAGTGGTGGTGATAATAGTGGTCGTAGTAGCAATGGTAGTGGTGCTGGTGGTAGTAGTGGTGGTGGTAGTGGCAGTAGTGGTGGTGCTAGTAGTGGTAGTAGTGATGGTGGTAGTAGTAGTACTAGTAGTGGTAGTAGTGGTGGTACTTGTACTGGTGGTGGTAGTAGTAATGGTAGTAGTGGGAGTAGTTGTGGTAGTAGTAAATGTTGTGGTGGTGGTAGGAGTAGTGGTGGTAATGGTGGTGGTGGGAGTAGTGGTGGTAATGGTGGTGGTGGGAGTAGTGGTGGTAGTAGTAATGGTTGTGGTTTTTGATAGCGGTAGAGGTGGTAGTAGGAGTGGTGGTGGTAGTAGTTGTGGTGGTGGTGGGGGTAGTGGTGGTAATGGTGGTGGTGGGAGTAGTGGTGGTAATGGTGGTGGTGGGAGTAGTGGTGGTAGTAGTGGTAGTGACGGGAATAGTTGTTGGGGTGGGGGTTGTAGTAGTGGTGGGTGGTAGTTGTAGCAGTGGTGGTGGTGGAAGTAGTGGTGGTGGTAGTTATGGTAGTAGTGGAAGTAGTAGTGGTGGTTGTAGTAGTGGCAGTAATGGTAATGGTGGTGGTACTAGTGGTGGTGGCTGTAGTGGTTGTGGCTGTAGTGGTGATGGTAGTAGTGGTCGGTGGTGGTAGCAGTGCTGTTGGTGGTAGTGGTTGTGGTGGTAGCAGTGGTGGTGGTAGTAGTGGTGGTGGCTGTAGTGGTGGTGGCTGTAGTGGTGGTGGCTGTAGTGGTGATGGTAGTAGTGGTCGGTGGTGGTAGCATTGCTGTTGGTGGAAGTAGTGGTGGTGGTGGGAGCAGTGGTGTTGGTGGAAGTAGTGGTTGTGGTGGTAGCAGTGGTGGTGGTAGTAGTGGTGCGTGGTAGTGATAGCAGTGGTGGTGATGGAAGTAATGGCGGTGGTAGTTATGTTAGTAGTGGAAGTAGTTGTAGTGGTGATTGTACTAGTGGTAAAAATGGTAATGGTGGTAGTAGTAGTGGTGGTGGTTGGAATAGTGGTAGTAGTGATGGTGGTGGTCGTAGTGGTATTAGTAGTCGTGGTGGTAGTAGTGGTGGTGGTTGTAGTGGTGGTAGTAGTAGTGGAGGTGGTAGTAGTGATGATGATGGTAATAGTGGTGGTGGTGGTAGTAGTGGTGGTGGGTGTAGTGGTAGTAGTAGTGAAGGTGGTAGTAGTGGTGGTAATGGTGGTAGTAGTGGTGGTGGTGGTGGAAGAAGACGGGTTATGTTACCTGTTGAGACATGATTAATTTGTAGTGTTGATAATGTTCATCATGTTGACTATGTTGATCATGTTGACCATGTTGATCATGTTGATCATGTTCATCATGTTGATCATATTGACCATGTTGACCATGTTGACCATGTTGATCATGTTGATCATGTTGACCATGTTGATCATGTTGACCATGTTGACCATGTTGATCATGTTGATCATGTTGACCATGTTGACCATGTTGACCATGTTGACCATGTTGATCATGTTGATCATGTTGACCATGTTGATCATGTTGATCATGTTGATCATGTTGATCATGTTGACCATGTTGATCATGTTGACCATGTTGACCATGTTGACCATGTTGACCATGTTGATCATGTTGACCATGTTGATCATGTTGACCATGTTAACCATGTTGATCATGTTGATCATATTGACCATGTTGATCATGTTGATCATGTTGATCATGTTGACCATGTTGACCATATTGATCATGTTGATCATGTTGATCATGTTGATCATGTTGACCATGTTGATCATGTTGACCATGTTGACCATGTTGACCATGTTGACCATGTTGATCATGTTGATCATGTTGACCATGTTGATCATGTTGATCATGTTGATCATGTTGACCATGTTGATCATGTTGACCATGTTGACCATGTTGACCATGTTGATCATGTTGATCATGTTGACCATGTTGATCATGTTGACCATGTTAACCATGTTGATCATGTTGATCATATTGACCATGTTGATCATGTTGATCATGTTGACCATGTTGATCATGTTGATCATGTTGACCATGTTGATCATGTTGATCATGTTGATCATGTTGACCATGTTGATCATGTTGACCATGTTGACCATGTTGACCATGTTGATCATGTTGATCATGTTGACCATGTTGATCATGTTGACCATGTTGACCATGTTGACCATGTTGACCATGTTGATCATGTTGATCATGTTGACCATGTTGATCATGTTGACCATGTTGACCATGTTGACCATGTTGATCATGTTGATCATGTTGACCATGTTGATCATGTTGACCATGTTAACCATGTTGATCATGTTGATCATATTGACCATGTTGATCATGTTGATCATGTTGACCATATTGACCATGTTGACCATATTGATCATGTTGACCATGTTGATCATGTTGATCATGTTGATCATGTTGACCATGTTGATCATGTTGACCATGTTGACCATGTTGACCATGTTGACCATGTTGATCATGTTGATCATGTTGACCATGTTGATCATGTTGATCATGTTGATCATGTTGATCATGTTGACCATGTTGATCATGTTGACCATGTTGACCATGTTGACCATGTTGATCATGTTGATCATGTTGATCATATTGACCATGTTGATCATGTTGATCATGTTGACCATATTGACCATGTTGACCATATTGATCATGTTGACCATGTTGATCATGTTGATCATGTTGACCATGTTGATCATGTTGACCATGTTAACCATGTTGACCATGTTGATCATGTTGACCATGTTGACCATGTTGACCATGTTGATCATATTGACCATGTTGATCATGTTGATCATGTTGATCATGTTGACCATGTTGACCATGTTGACAATGTTGATCATTTTGAACATGTTGATCATGTTAATCATGTTGACCATGTTGGCCATGTTGACCATGTTGACCATGTTGACCAAGTTGATCATATTGACAATGTTGACCATGTTGACCATGTTGATCATATTGACAATGTTGATCATGTTGACCATGTTGACAATGTTGATCATGTTGACCATGTTGACCATGTTGATTATGTTGATCATGTTGACCATGTTGATCATGTTGACCATGTTGATCATGTTGACCATGTTGACCATGTGGATCATGTTGATCATGTTGACCATGTTGATCATGTTGACCACGTTGGTCATGTTGACCATGTTGGTCATGTTGTCAATGTTGGTCATGTTGACCATGTTGATCATGTTGTCAATGTTGATCATGTTGACCATGTTTATCATGTTGACCATGTTGATCATGTTGACCATGTGGATCATGTTGACCATGTTGATCATGTTGACCATGTTGATCATGTTGATCATGTTGATCATTTTGACCATGTTGATCATGTTGACCATGTTGATCATGTTGACCACGTTGATCATGTTGATCATGTTGACCATGTTGATCATGTTGACCATGTTGGTCACATTGACCATGTTGATCATGTTGACCATGTTGATCATGTTGACCATGTTGATCATGTTGACCATGTTGATCATGTTGACCATGTTGATCATATTAACCATGTTGATCATGTTGACCATGTTGATCATGTTGACCATACTGATCATGTTGATCATTTTGACCATGTTGATCATGTTGACCATGTTGATCATGTTGATCATATTGACCATGTTGATCATGTGGATCATGTTGGCCATGTTGATCATGTTGATCATATTGACCATGTTGATCATGTGAATCATGTTGATCATGTTGATCATGTTGACCATGTTGAGCATGTTGATCATGTTGATCATATTGACAATGTTGATCATATGGATCATGTTGACCATGTTGATCATGTTGATCATGTTGACCATGTTGATCATGTTGATCATGTGGATCATGTTGACCATGTTGATCATGTTGATCATATTGACTATGTTGATCATGTGGATCATGTTGACCATGTTGATGTTGATCATGTGGATCATGTTGACCATGTTCATCATGTTGACCATGTTGACCATGTTGACCATGTTGATCATGTTGATCATGTTGACCATGTTCATCATGTTGACCATGTTGATCATGTTGACCATGTCGATCATGTTGACCATGTTGACCATGTTGACCATGTTGATTATGTTGACCATGATGATTATGTGGATCATGTTCACCATGTTGATCATGTTGACCATGTTGACCATGTTGACCATGTTGACCATGTTGATCATGTTGATCATGTTGATCATGTTGACCATGTTGACCATGTTGACCATGTTGACCATGTTGATCATGTTGATCATGTTAAAAATGTTGATAATGTTGATCATGTTGATCATGTTGAGCGTCTGGATCATGTTTACCATGTTGACCATGATGATCATGTTGACCATGTTGATCATGTTGACCATGTTGATCATGTTGACCATGTTGACCATGTTGACCATGTTGACCATGCTGATCATGTTGACCATGTTCATCATGTTGATCATGTCGATCATGTTGATCATGTTGATCATGTTGACCATGTTGATCATGTTGATCATGTTGACCATGTTGACCATGTTGACCATGTTGACCATGTTGACCATGTTGACCATGTTGACCATGTTGATCATGTTGATCATGTTGACCATGTTGATCATGTTGATCATTTTGACCATGTTGATCATGTTGACCATATTGATCATGTTGACCATGTTCATCGTGTTGACCATGTCGATCATGTTGATCATGTTGATCATGTTGACCATGTTGATTATGTTGACCATGTTGATCATGCTGATCATGTTGACCATGTTGATCATGTTGATTATGTTGACCATGTTGATCATGTTGATCATGTTGATCATATTGATCATGATGATCATGTGGTTGTGAAAGTAACAGACGACCTCTCTCTTGCTCTCTTACATAATAGTAACTGTTAACTTTGGCACCCACGGTAACTGTGGCACCCATGTTAACTGTGGCACCCACGGTAACTGTGGCACCCACGTTAACTGTGGCACCCACGGTATCTGTGGCACCCACGGTAACTGTGACACCCACGGTAACTGTGGCACCCACGGTAACTGTGGCACCCACGTTAACTGTGACACCCACGGTAACTGTGGCACCAACAGTAACTGTGGCACCCACGGTAACTGTGGCAAACACGGTAACTGTAGCTCCCACGGTAACTGTGGCACCCACGGTAACTGTGGCACCCACGGTAACTGTGGCACCCACGGTAACTGTGGCACCCACGGTAACTGTGGCACCTACGTTAACTATGGCACCCACGGTATCTGTGGCACCCACGGTAACTGTGACACCCACGGTAACTGTGGCACCCACGGTAACTGTGGCACCCACGGAAACTGTGACACCCACGGTATCTGTGACACGCACGGTAACTGTTACACCCACGGTAACTGTGACAACCACGGTAACTGTGGCACTCACGGTAACTGTGGCACCCACGGTAACTGTGGCACCCATGATAACTCTGGCACCCACGGTAACTGTGGCACCCAAGGTAACTGTGGCACCCACGGTAACTGTGGCACCCACGGTAACTGTGGCACCCACGGTAACTGTGGCACCCATGATAACTCTGGCACCCACGGTAACTGTGGCACCCACGGTAACTGTGACACCCACGGTAACTGTAGCACCCACGGTAACTGTGTCACACACGGTAACTGTGGCACCCACAAAAACTGTGGCACCAACAGTAACTGTGGCACCCACGGTAACTGTGGCAAACACGGTAACTGTAGCACCCACGGTAACTGTGGCACCCACGGTAACTGTGGCACCCACGGTAACTGTGGCACCCACAGTAACTGTGGCACGTCTTGCCACGTCTTGTGATGGCTATTTACTAACACGAGCAAGGTCTTACGTGTCATTCCACTGAAAACTATAAGTAATTGCTAGAATTTCTGGCAACTCTCGAAGTGGTATTTACAGGGTACAGGGTGAGGCGTCATTGACTGGATACAGGGTGAGGCGTCATTGACTGGATACAGGGTGAGGCGTCATTGACTGGATACAGGGTGAGGCGTCATTGACTGGATACAGGGTGAGGCGTCATTGACTGGATACAGGGTGAGGCGTCATTGACTGGATACAGGGTGAGGCGTCATTGACTGGATACAGGGTGAGGCGTCATTGACTGGATACAGGGTGAGGCGTCATTGACTGGATACAGGGTGAGGCGTCATTGACTGGATACAGGGTGAGGCGTCATTGACTGGATACAGGGTGAGGCGTCATTGACTGGATACAGGGTGAGGCGTCATTGACTGGATACAGGGTGAGGCGTCATTGACTGGATACAGGGTGAGGCGTCATTGACTGGATACAGGGTGAGGCGTCATTGACTGGATACAGGGCGAGGCATCATTGACAGCGTACAGGGTGAGGTATCATTGACAGCGTACAGGGCGAGGCGTCATTGACAGCGTACAGGGTGAGGTATCATTGACAGCGTACAGGGCGAGGCATCATTGACAGCGTACAGGGTGAGGTATCATTAACAGCGTACAGGGCGAGGCGTCATTGACAGCGTACAGGGTGAGGTATCATTGGCAGCGTACAGGGTGAGGCGTCATTGACAGCGTACAGGGTGAGGCGTCATTGACAGCGTACAGGGTGAGGTATCATTGGCAGCGTACAGGGTGAGGCGTCATTGACAGCGTACAGGGCGAGGCGTCATTGACAGCGTACAAGGTGAGGCGTCATTGACAGCATACAGGGTGAGGCGTCATTGACAGGGTTCAGGATGAGGCGTCATTGACAGCGTACAGGGTGAAGCGTCATTGACAGGGTACAGGGTGAGGCGTCATTGACAACGTACAGGGTGAGGCGTCATTGACAGCGTACAGGGTGAGGCGTCATTGACAGGGAACAGGGTGAGGCGTCATTGACAGCGTACAGGGTGAGGCGTCATTTACAGGGTACAGGGTGAGGCGTCATTGACAGCGTACAGGGTGAGGCGTCATTGACAGCGTACATGGTGAGGCGTCATTGACAGCGTACAGGGTGATGCGTCATTGACAGCGTACAGGGTGAGGCGTCATTGACAGCGTACAGGGTGAGGCGTCATTGACAGCGTACAGGGTGAGGCGTCATTGACAGCGTACAGGGTGAGGCGCCATTGACAGGGTACAGGATGAGCCGTCATTGACAGCGTACAGGGTGAGGCGTCATTGACAGGGTACAGAATGAGGCGTCATTGACAGAGTACAGGGAGAGGCGTCATTGACAGCGTACAGAGTGAGGCGTCATTGACAGCGTGTAGAGTGAGGCGTCATTGACAGCGTACAGAGTGAGGCGTCATTGACAGCGTATAGAGTGTGGCGTCATTGACAGCGTACATAGTGAGGCGTCATTGACAGCGTACAGGGTGAGGCGTCATTGACAGGGTACAGGGTGAGGTGTCATTGATACGATATAGGGTGAGGCGTCATTGACAGCATACAGGGTGAGGCACTATCAGTCCAGTACATCTCAAACACTCAGGTGATCTTCTCAATCGCATTCGCAACATCAACATTAGGGACAAGAAACTTTCCAGCCTTGACGTAACTTCCCTATTCACCAAAGTACCTACTACACAAGCCATCGATCTCCTGCGCAGAAAAATTGACGATTCACTTGATCTTCCTATTCCAGCCAGTGATTTCATCGACCTCGTTGAACTATGTGTCGGCTTTACGTGTTTCTCTTTCGAAAATCACCTCTTTCAACAGACTTTTGGTCTACCCATGGGCTCGCCACTCAGTGCCGTATTGGCGAACTTATACATGGAACATCTGGAAGCCGAGAGTTTTTCCACCATTATTCCTTCGACTGTCACCTGGCTCCGTTATGTTGACGACATTCTCCTCATAACTCCCAGGCGCTTCAATGTTCATGCTCTCCAAGACAAGCTCAACCAGGTCGAGCCCTCAATCCAGTTCACACTTGAAGAAGAAGTCGACGACAATCTTCCTTTCCTTGATGTTCTTCTCTGCAAAACTGACCATGAACTTCGTTTTAAAGTCTATCGAAAACCAACCAACCAAAACGATCTTCTCCACTTCTACTCTCACCACGACACCAAAACTAAACGTGGTGTAATTATAGGCTTCTTCCTGCGTGCACTCTGAATCTGCAGCAATGAGTTCCTTGAGGAAGAATGCACTATAATTGAACAAGAATTTTCTAAACTCCACTGTCCTCGTCACTTCATCAGAGACTGCAGACGGCGGGCATTAAACATCTTCAACACACCCAGAGAAGACACTGCCGAGAAGAGATACATAGTCCTCCCCACCAACTCCATTGCCAAACATGTTTCCAACATCTTTTCCAATACATCATTCCAAGTATCTACCTCCACAACCACGACCATCAAGGACATCACCAGTAGTAGACAGGACAAGCTTCCATCCTCTGCAGGGGAATACATAATACCTTGTAATGACTGCAACAAATTATACGTGGGCGAAACATCAAGAGACCTCCAAACACGTATTTCAGAACACCAATACGCAAGCAGGACTGACGATACAAGGAATGCCTGTGTACAACATCGCAATTCACACAACCATTTAATTAACTACAGAAACTCAAGACTTATCGCCACAGAAGACAACACTCAATACCGAAGAATCCTGGAATCATCGCTTATCTCTATAACCAACAATTTCAACAAGAACAATGGCTTCTATAACATAGCTGAACCACTCGCCAAGAAACTTCTTCATCGCTATCCCACATAAGAACATAGAACACTGCAGAAGGTCTACAACTTGTCCAATACCCCTGCCAAGCTACCCAAGATTTTAGACTCTATAACCCCACCCGGTAGATCATCAGATACAGCATTCTCCACCTGACCTCAACATTCTGAACCCGACTATAAATACTCGCGTACCTTCCTCCCCAGGTAGATCTGATTGTGACTTGAAAAAGCCCACTGTGTGGGCGAAACGTTGTCAATAAAGGATCACATTAAACTGCATATGTGTTTATGTTTCCAATTTTGAATAATGATAGTGATTAAGAACCCGACATTCTGTCCTATAAACTTATGTATTTTTGATTTTGTAACTAAACCACTGCATTGTTAACACTGGGAAGAGAACTACACAATGGTGTAAAAGAGGATTTAACTGTAAAAGCAATTTGAACTTTTGTTGTGGTGGTTTACAGTCAGGTTCAATCTGACCAATAATTCACTTGTTACTGTCTTCCATAATAATTGTCGCCAGCTGAGCTTTTAAACTATGCATAATTTCTTCATCAGTATTGTTGCAGACTTCAGTATTTAGTATACATGTCAGGCAGAACAGTGGGAATATAAATGATGGTTGTGCCAGTGAGGTGTTGCATATGCAAGTGATGTGTTAGAAGACGTGGACGTGTTGCCGCCACCTCAACATTATTTACCTTTCAACATAATATTGTCATTAAACTACAGACTTATGGGGGTTCCTTGCAAGGGCTCTCATCGCTGCAATGTTGAAAAAGCTTCTTGTAAACTAGAAACAAAGAGTGTTGAGCCTCACACAGACTGTCTACCTCCATTGACACCAACAATGACAATGTTTCCACTTAACTCTTCTCTCTCTCACTTACTGTCTTCTCACAGAAATCACCTACAATGTTTCTCCATGACGTTGGTGCCATCGCTTAGCACCGCCAAGCAAACAACGCATGAGAGCCACAAGCAAACAACACATGAGTGTAACAAGCAAACAACACATGAGAGCCACAAGCAAGCAACACATGAGTGCCACAAGCCAGCAACACATGAGAGCCACAAGCAAACAACGCATGAGAGCCACAAGCAAGCAACACATGAGTGCCACAAGCCAGCAACACATGAGAGCCACAAGCAAGCAAACAACACATGAGAGCCACAAGCAAACAACACATGAGAGCCACAAGCAAGCAACACATGAGAGCCACAAGCAAACAACACATGAGAGCCACAAGCAAACAACACATAAGAGCCACAAGCAAACAACACATGAGAGCCACAAGCAAGCAACACATGAGAGCCACAAGCAAACAACACATGAGAGCCACAAGCAAACAACACATAAGAGCCACAAGCAAACAACACATGAGAGCCACAAGCAAACAACACATGAGAGCCACAAGCAAACAACACATGAGAGCCACAAGCAAACAACACATAGCCACAAGCAAACAACACATGAGAGCCACAAGCAAACAACATATGAGAGCCAAAAGCAAACACATGAGAGCCACAAACAAACAACACATGAGAGCCACAAGCAAGCAACACATGAGAGCCACAAGCAAACAACACATGAGAGCCACAAGCAAACAGCACATGAGTGCCACAAACACATGAGAGCCACAAACACATGAGAGCCACAAACAACACATGAGAGCCACAAACACATGAGAGCCACAAACACATGAGAGCCACAAACAACACATGAGAGCCACAAACACATGAGAGCCACAAACAACACATGAGAGCCACAAACACATGAGAGCCACAAACAACACATGAGAGCCACAAGTAAACAAAACATGAGAGTTAAAAGCAAACAACACATGAGAGCCACAAACAATACATGAGAGCCACAAGCAAGCAACACATGAGAGCCATAAGCAAATAACACATAAGTGCCACAAGCAAACAACACATGAGTGCCACAAGCAACACAAGAGTGACACAAGCAACACATGAGAGCCACAAGCAAACAACATATGAGAGCCACAAACAAACAACACATGAGTGCCACAAGCAAACAACATATGAGAGCCACAAGCAAACAACACATGAGTGCCACAAGCAACACATGAGTGACACAAGCAAACAACACATGAGAACCACAAACGAGCAACATATTAGAGCCACAAGCAAACAACACATGAGAGCCAAAAACAACACATGAGAGCCACAAGCAAACAACACATGAGAGCCACAAGCAAACAACACATGAGAGCCACAAACAAACAACACATGAGAGCCACAAACAAACAACACATGAGAGCCACAAGCAAACAGCACATGAGAGCCACAAGCAAACAACACATGATAGCCACAAGCAAGCAACACATGAGTGCCACAAGCAAACAACACATGAGTGCCACAAACACATGAGAGCCACAAGCAAACAACACATGAGAGCCACAAGCAAACAACACATGAGAGCCACAAGCAAACAACACATGAGAGCCACAGGCAAACAACACATGAGAGTCACAAACAAGCAACACATGAGAGCCACAAACAAACAACGCATGAGAGCCACAAGCAAACAACGCAAGAGAGCCTCAATGAAACAACGCATGAGAGCCACAAGCGAACAACGCATGAGAACCACAAGCAAACAACATATGAGAGCCACAAACAACGCATGAGAGCCACAAGCAAACAACGCAAGAGAGCCTCAAGGAAACAACGCATGAGAGCCACAAGCGAACAACGCATGAGAACCACAAGCAAACAACATATGAGAGCCACAAGCAAACAACGCATGAGAGCCACAAGCAAACAACGCATGAGAGCCACAAGCAAGCAACGCATGAGAGCCACAAGCAAACAACGCATGAGAACCACAAGCAAAGAACACATGAGTGCCACAAGCAAACAACTCATGAGAGCCACAAGCAAACAGCACATGATTGTTAAAAGCAGACATTTATCTGATACAGGAATGAGACAACACATACCAACGCTTCAGTTTATTAGGTAACCCTGAAAGCAAACTTTATTAGGTATACCAGAAGGCAAACTTTATCAGTTATCCCTGAAGGCAAACTTTAAGTCTTTGCCTCATAATCCTTGGCCTATACCTCGACAACAACCTAAATTTCAGCACACACATCCAACATATAACAAAAAAAGTATCCAAAACGGTTGGGATCCTCTCCAAGATACGATACTACGTGCCGCAAAATGCCCTTCTCACACTATACCACTCACTTATATATCCATACCTCACCTATGCTATCTGTGCTTGGGGATCAACTACAGCAACACACCTAAAGCCAATAATTACCCAACAAAAAGCCGCAGTAAGAATAATCACTAAATCCCATCCCTGGCAACACCCCCCCCCCACTCTTCATAGATCTAAACTTACTCCCTGTTCAGTACATCCACACTTACTACTGTGCAATCTACATCTACAGGACCTTAAATTCCAATATTAACCTTGATCAAAAACGCTTTCTTGATAGTCGTGACAGGATCCACAGGCACAATACCAGACACAAACATCTCTATGACATTCCCCGTGTCCGACTAAACCTTTACAAAAATTCAATGTATTTCAAAGGACCTAAAATCTGGAACATCCTACCTGAAAACACTAGAACTGCAGACACATTCATCACTTTCAAAACTACAGTTAGAAAACATCTTATCTCCCTGATACACCCCGACAACTAACTACATGATTACCACCTGGTGGTTCACAATTACACTCACTCACCCACTGACTATAAACCCAGAAATACTAATTTTAATCTTAAAATAATGAATCCTAACTAGTCATAAGTTTGCCTATGATACTCCAATATAAACACTTTGTATTGTGCCAGAACAAAAGCATTCACATTGCTAAACTCACAAATTATGAAGTAGTCACTTAGCCTTAATACCATAATCTGTAAGGTTTAATGTTAAGAATTAATCTAAGTCTGCTCGAAATGCCTAGCCATGCTAGGTGTCCTAGTGGCCCCCTATGTAATTAGTGTTTTATAACATGTAAACCACACAATGTCCAAAACCTGTAAACCCCACATTGTAACCCTTATAGAGAATAAACTTGATTTGGTTTGATTTGATTTGATTTGATAATGTTTTACACATTTTTTCTCCTACTTATCGTTTTCATTTCGTTTATAACATCAGAATTCCTCATCTTATCGGGTTCAGTTTTTTTTAACTGCTGGTGTACGGTAACTAGGGTAAGATTCCAGGAGCACCTGGCATGTACCGGCGACCGTCACCAAACTCACATTCCAGGAGCACCTGGCAAGTACCGGCGACCGTCACCAAACTCACATTCCAGGAGCACCTGGCATGTACCGGCGACCATCACCAAACTCACATTCCAGGAGCACCTGGCAAGTACCGGCGACCGTCACCAAACTCACATTCCAGGAGCACCTGGCATGTACCGGCGACCGTCACCAAACTCACATTCCAGGAGCACCTGGCATGTACCGGCGACCGTCACCAAACTCACATTCCAGGAGCACCTGGCAAGTACCGGCGACCGTCACCAAACTCACATTCCAGGAGCACCTGGCAAGTACCGGCGACCGTCACCAAACTCACATTCCAGGAGCACCTGGCATGTACCGGCGACCATCACCAAACTCACATTCCAGGAGCACCTGGCATGTACCGGCGACCATCACCAAACTCACATTCCAGGAGCACCTGGCAAGTACCGGCGACCGTCACCAAACTCACATTCCAGGAGCACCTGGCATGTACCGGCGACCGTCACCAAACTCACATTCCAGGAGCACCTGGCATGTACCGGCGACCATCACCAAACTCACATTCCAGGAGCACCTGGCATGTACCGGCGACCATCACCAAACTCACATTCCAGGAGCACCTGGCAAGTACCGGCGACCGTCACCAAACTCACATTCCAGGAGCACCTGGCATGTGCCGGCGACCGTCACCAAACTCACATTCCAGGAGCACCTGGCAAGAACCGGCGACCGTCACCAAACTCACATTCCAGGAGCACTTGGCATGTACCGGCGACCGTCACCAAACTCACATTCCAGGAGCACCTGGCATGTACCGGCGACCGTCACCAAACTCACATTCCAGGAGCACCTGGCAAGTACCGGCGACCATCACCAAACTCACATTCCAGGAGCACCTGGCAAGTACCGGCGACCGTCACCAAACTCACATTCCAGGAGCACCTGGCAAGTACCGGCGACCGTCACCAAACTCACATTCCAGGAGCACCTGGCATGTACCGGCGACCGTCACCAAACTCACATTCCAGGAGCACCTGGGATGTACCGGCGACCATCACCAAACTCACATTCCAGGAGCACTTGGCATGTACCGGCGACCATCACCAAACTCACATTCCAGGAGCACCTGGCATGTACCGGCGACCATCACCAAACTCACATTCCAGGAGCACCTGGCATGTACCAGCGACCGTCACCAAACTCACATTCCAGGAGCACTTGGCATGTACCGGCGACCATCACCAAACTCACATTCCAGGAGCACTTGGCATGTACCGGCGAACATCACCAAACTCACATTCCAGGAGCACCTGGCATGTACCGGCGACCATCACCAAACTCACATTCCAGGAGCACCTGGCATGTACCGGCGAACATCACCAAACTCACATTCCAGGAGCACCTGGCATGTACCGGCGACCGTCACCAAACTCACACAACCAATTTCAAGATTCACCTCTGTAAAAATATGTCGCACAATATGCCAACCCCATTACAAACCTGCAAGGAAATAACCAATTTCAATTTCAATTTCAGTTCTTTGAATGGGTCCGATAAATTGCAAAAGCCTCTGTTGTTTGTCTTCAGATGTTGAAGGAAGAAAATCGCTTTCTTCTTCGTCAACAGTGAAGAGGAAATTTGAAGTCTATATGTGGACATCTGCCAATTTTTAACGACTTCAGTATTAAATATTAACCTGTTTATAAATAGTTGATGTCATTTATGACCAGATTAATTCCCAATTAATCTAGTTTTTGTAAGTAAAAATTTACCAGCATAAAACCATTAACATTCTTTAAATCACTTAAATCTATGCTCTAGCAGGGAAATACCTCTTCTGATCGGCTTCAAACTTTTATTGCTGGTGAGTCGTCTTCATGTTGTATATCACCTTGTTACTGGGCAGCACAAGTCCCAAATTTGTAGTTTTTTCTAAGATAAAATAAGATTTCGTTCGGATTTTTAACCCCGGAGGGTTAGCTATTCAGGATAACCCAAGAAAGTGGGTCATCGAGGTCTGTCTGTCTTATTTCCATTGTGGTCCTCATTCTTGTCCCCCCAGGATGCCACCCATACCATTCGACTAACACCCAGGTACCTACTTGCTGCTAGGTGAACAGGACAACAGGTGTTAGGAAACGCGTCGAAATGTTTCCACCCCGCCGGGAATCGAACCCGGGCCCTCCGTGTGTGAAGCGAGAACTATGCCAGCCAGGCCACGGCGATGATGATGTTCATTTAATATATAACAAATACGTTTCTGACCAGCTGATGCATTTCAAGAAAAGGATTATTCACGTTTTTTTTTTTTTTTTTAATTTTGTAGGTTCAAATTTGTAGTAATTAGAACAGAGTTAATGAAAGTTTAGAAAGTTTAGAAAGTTTAGAAAGTTTAGAAAGTTTAGAAAGTTTAGAAAGTTTAGAAAGTTTAGAAAGTTTAGAAAGTTTAGAAAGTTAAGAAAGTTTAGAAAGTTTAGAAAGTTTAGAAAGTTTAGAAAGTTTAGAAAGCTTAGAAAGTTTAGAAAGTTTAGAAAGTTTAGAAAGTTAAGGAAGTTTAGAAAGTTTAGAAAGTTTAGAAAGTTTAGAAAGTTTAGAAAGTTTAGAAAGTGGAGAAGCTTCCTTCATGACGGCTTCAAATTCTCAATGTGTGTTTTAGAATTAGATTTAGCATTTCAATGAGCTTTGTGATCTGTAATCCGTTCATGTTAATAATATAAATTGGAAGTGTCATACTGTTATGGATCACTAGGCCTATGCATCTGAAAAAATAAAGGGATTTTTAATGATGTGCAAACCTAATGTAAATGGCAAGAAATTTTTATAACGTGCCTCATTAAAAATCTGTCATTAAAAATCACTGATAGACCCCTGGCTGTCTTCAAGATCCCTGGCTGTCTTCAAGACCCCTGGCTGTCTTCAAGACCCCTGGCTGTCTTCAAGACCCCTGGCTGTCTTCAAGACCCCTGGCTGTCTTCAAGACCCCTGGCTGTCTTCAAGACCCCTGGCTGTCTTCAAGATCCCTGGCTGTCTTCAAGACCCCTGGCTGTCTTCAAGACCCCTGGCTGTCTTCAAGACCCCTGGCTGTCTTCAAGACCCCTGGCTGTCTTCAAGATCCCTGGCTGTCTTCAAGACCCCTGGCTGTCTTCAAGACCCCTGGCTGTCTTCAAGATCCCTGGCTGTCTTCAAGACCCCTGGCTGTCTTCAAGACCCCTGGCTGTCTTCAAGACCCCTGGCTGTCTTCAAGATCCCTGGCTGTCTTCAAGACCCCTGGCTGTCTTCAAGACCCCTGGCTGTCTTCAAGATCCCTGGCTGTCTTCAAGACCCCTGGCTGTCTTCAAGACCCCTGGCTGTCTTCAAGATCCCTGGCTGTCTTCAAGACCCCTGGCTGTCTTCAAGACCCCTGGCTGTCTTCAAGACCCCTGGCTGTCTTCAAGACCCCTGGCTGTCTTCAAGACCCCTGGCTGTCTTCAAGATCCCTGGCTGTCTTCAAGACCCCTGGCTGTCTTCAAGACCCCTGGCTGTCTTCAAGACCCCTGGCTGTCTTCAAGACCCCTGGCTGTCTTCAAGATCCCTGGCTGTCTTCAAGACCCCTGGCTGTCTTCAAGACCCCTGGCTGTCTTCAAGACCCCTGGCTGTCTTCAAGACCCCTGGCTGTCTTCAAGAACCCTGGCTGTCTTCAAGACCCCTGGCTGTCTTCAAGACCCCTGGCTGTCTTCAAGACCACTGGCTGTCTTCAAGACCCCTGGCTGTCTTCAAGAAGGCACTGGACAGGCACCTAAAGTCAGTACCTGACCAAACGGGCTGTGGTTCGTACGTCAGTTTACATGTGGCCAGCAGTAACAGCCTGGTTGATCAGACCTTGATCCACCATGAGGCCTGGTCTCAGACCGAGCCGTGGGGGCGTTGACCCCCGAAACCTTCTCCAGGTAAACTGCAGGTAATATAGCAACACTCCACGAAGACACAGTAAAGCAACTGGAATATAATGTAGCCAGATAACTGTGACGTCCCATATTATCAAGACACTTTAAGGGGTATTAAGAAGTAAGATCGTCAATTACATGGAATCGCGGCAATTGGGTATCCCAGGTAAATATGGGTTCAGAACAGGTTTTCTCTGTCGTTCGAAATTGTTGGATCATTACGACATTGTCTTGGATACCATAAATAAAAAGTATAATTCGGATATAACACACACTGACTTTTCCAAATCTTCCGACAAGTGGGACCAGGAAGTGACTGAGCGAAATGTGTGGAAAATAACAAGTGGAAATATAGGCAAATGGATATTTAATTTCATAACAAATAGAACACCAACAGGATAATAAATAGAGGAAAATCAGAGACTGCTACAGTGTAAAATATCGTTCCCCAAATAACTGCAGTCGTCCCACTTCTCTTATTCTATCTCATATCTTAAATAGGAAGATATACGGACATTACTAGAATGTTTAAGAGAATGGAATCACTGAAGCCAGAGTCTCCAAGCTGATATAAAAGAAATCTTCCAGTGAGCTACACTAACAACTTCCTTCAGGGTGTAATTGGAGAAACAGGTGCTCATACATCTCAGGAATCACAGTTATGGTGGGGTACTAAACCAGAGGAGAACCTTCACAGCTTTTATAAACTCAGTTCAGCAGTTAAATTTCGTCTGAGAGCCGAAATTTGGTCATGTCAAAAATCTATGATATTATCCCAACACCACAAGACTTTGAAAATGCACTCTGTTCCAGGCCCAGACCTATGGACATCCATGTTCATCATCAACTGTAAGAAGCCCCTGTCAAGTGCCTTCACCAGTCTCTGGAGAGGGAGTTGGACACAGGGGTCATCCCACACTCACCAAAAACAAGATATCCCAAATCTACGAAGGTGGTATTAAAGCAATAGCAAAGAACTACAGACCGATAGCACTAACATCGCATATAATAAAAATCTTTGAAAGGGTTCTAAGAAGCAAGATCGCCATCCACCTAGATACCCATCAGTTACACAACCCAGGGTAACACGGGTTTAGAGCATGTAGCTCCTGCCTGTCCCAGCTACTGGACCACTATGACAAGGTCCTGGATGCTGTAGAGGATAAACAAAATACAAATGTAGTATACATGGACTTTGCAAAAGCTTTCGTCAAGTGTGACCATGGTGTAATATCCCACAAAATGCTGGGTAAAGGAATAACAGGAAAAGTTGGTAGATGGATCTATAACTTCCTAACAAATAGAACACAAAGAGTAATAGTAAACAGAGTAAAGTCTGAAGCGGCTACTGTGAAAAGCTGACATCGGGTGTCATCTGCAAAGGATGACACCCGATGTCAGATATGAATTGCCATGACAGTGACCTCCATCGAAGACACCACAAGACTCCAAACAGACATCAACCAAATCATCAAATGGGCCACTCCAAACAATATGAAGTTCAATGAAGAGAAATTTCAACTATTAAGATATGGAAGAAATTAAAACTGTATCAGGATATACAACCTGGGAGTAATAATGTCAGAGGATCTCATCTTCAAAGACCACAACAATGTATCTACCTCATCTGCTAGAAAAATGATAGGATGGATAAAGAGAACTTTCAAAACTAGGGACGCCAAGCCCATGATTCTCTTCAAATCGCTTGTTCTCTCTAGGCTGGAATACTGCTGTACACAAAGGGCCTCCTTCAAGGCTGGCGACATTGCTGACCTGGAAAATGTACATAGAACTTTCATGGCACACATAAGTAAAATAAAGCACCTAAATTACTGGGAACGGTTGAAGTCCCTTGATTTGTATTCCCTGGAACGCAGGCGAGAAAGATACATGAAAATCCTAGAGGGATTAGTACCAAACTTGCACTCGTAAATCACTCCTTATGACAGCAAAAGTCGCGGTAGGTGATGCAACATTCCCCCAATGAAAGGCAGGGGCGCCACGAGTAGGTTGAGAGATAACACAATAAATGTCTGGGGCCCAAGACTGTTCTACTGCCTCCCAGCATACATGTTGGGGATTACCAATAGACCTGACGAACTGGGCTGTGGTTCGTACTTCACTTTGCGTGCAGCCAGCGGTAACAGCCTGGTTGATCAGACCCTGATCCACCACGAGGCCCGGTCTCAGACCGGCCCCTGAAACCCTCTCCAGGTATACTCCAGAGAGTGTTCGAAGCCCTTGAAGAGTAGGCGAAAAACATCTCCATAATCTTCATATGATAGCCTGAAGGACTGATCCCAAGTCTGCGTACTAAAATCATTTCACGTGAAAACCTCAGGCTTGGCAGACGGTGCAGGATACCTCGTGTGAAAACCTCAGGCTTGGCAGACAGTGCAGGATACCTCGTGTGAAAACCTCAGGCTTGGCAGACAGTGCAGGATACCTCGTGTGAAAACCTCAGGCTTGGCAGACAGTGCAGGATACCTCGTGTGAAAACCTCAGGCTTGGCAGACGGTGCAGGATACCTCGTGTGAAAACCTCAGGCTTGGCAGACAGTGCAGGATACCTCGTGTGAAAACCTCAGGCTTGGCAGACGGTGCAGGATACCTCGTGCGAAAACCTCAAGCTTGGCAGACGGTGCAGGATACCTCATGTGAAAACCTCAGGCTTGGCAGACGGTGCAGGATACCTCGTGTGAAAACCTCAGGCTTGGCAGACGGTGCAGGATACCTCTTGTGAAAACCTCAGGCTTGGCAGACGGTGCAGGATACCTCGTGTGAAAACCTCAGGCTTGGCAGACGGTGCAGGATACCTCGTGTGAAAACCTCAGGCTTGGCAGACGGTGCAGGATACCACGTGTGAAAACCTCAGGCTTGGCAGACGGTGCAGGATACCTCGTGTGAAAACCTCAGGCTTGGCAGACGGTGCAGGATACCTTGTGTGAAAACCTCACGCTTGGCAGACGGTGCAGGATACCTCGTGTGAAAACCTCAGGCTTGGCAGACGGTGCAGGATACCACCTGTGAAAACCTCAGGCTTGGCAGACGGTGCAGGATACCTCGTGTGAAAACCTCAGGCTTGGCAGACGGTGCAGGATACCTCGTGTGAAAACCTCAGGCTTGGCAGACGGTGCAGGATACCTCGTGTGAAAACCTCAGGCTTGGCAGACGGTGCAGGATACCTCGTGTGAAAACCTCAGGCTTGGCAGACGGTGCAGGATACCTCGTGTGAAAACCTCAGGCTTGGCAGACGGTGTAGGATACCTCGTGTGAAAACCTCACGCTTGGCAGACGGTGCAGGATACCTCGTGTGAAAACCTCAGGCTTGGCAGACGGTGCAGGATACCTCGTGTGAAAACCTCAGGCTTGGCAGACGGTGCAGGATACGTCGAGTGAAAACCTCAGGCTTGGCAGACGGTGCAGGATACCTCGTGTGAAAACCTCAGGCTTGGCAGACGGTGTAGGATACCTCGTGTGAAAACCTCAGGCTTGGCAGACGGTGCAGGATACCTCGTGTGAAAACCTCAGGCTTGGCAGACGGTGCAGGATACCTCATGTGAAAACCTCAGGCTTGGCAGACGGTGTAGGATACCTCGTGTGAAAACCTCAGGCTTGGCAGACGGTGCAGGATACCTCGTGTGAAATCCTCAGGCTTGGCAGACGGTGCAGGATACCTCGTGTGAAAACCTCAGGCTTGGCAGACGGTGCAGGATACCTCGTGTGAAAACCTCAGGCTTGGCAGACGGTGCAGGATACCTCGTGTGAAAACCTCAGGCTTGGCAGACGGTGCAGGATACCTCGTGTGAAAACCTCACGCTTGGCAGACGGTGCAGGATACCTCGTGTGAAAACCTCAGGCTTGGCAGACGGTGCAGGATACCTCGTGTGAAAACCTCAGGCTTGGCAGACGGTGTAGGATACCTCGTGTGAAAACCTCAGGCTTGGCAGACGGTGCAGGATACCTCGTGTGAAAACCTCAGGCTTGGCAGACGGTGCAGGATACCTCGTTTGAAAACCTCAGGCTTGGCAGACGGTGCAGGATACCTCGTGTGAAAACCTCAGGCTTGGCACACGGTGTAGGATACCTCGTGTGAAAACCTCAGGCTTGGCAGACGGTGCAGGATACCTCGTGTGAAAACCTCAGGCTTGGCAGACGGTGCAGGATACCTCGTGTGAAAACCTCAGGCTTGGCAGACGGTGCAGGATACCTCGTGTGAAAACCTCAGGCTTGGCAGACGGTGCAGGATACCTCGTTTGAAAACCTCAGGCTTGGCAGACGGTGCAGGATACCTCGTGTGAAAACCTCAGGCTTGGCACACGGTGTAGGATACCTCGTGTGAAAACCTCACGCTTGGCAGACGGTGCAGGATACCTCGTGTGAAAACCTCAGGCTTGGCAGACGGTGCAGGATACCTCGTGTGAAAACCTCAGGCTTGGCAGACGGTGCAGGATACCTCGTGTGAAAACCTCAGGCTTGGAAGCCGGTGCAGGATACCTCGTGTGAAAACCTCAGGCTTGGCAGACGGTGCAGGATACCTCGTTTGAAAACCTCAGGCTTGGCAGACGGTGCAGGATACCTCGTGTGAAAACCTCAGGCTTGGCACACGGTGTAGGATACCTCGTGTGAAAACCTCACGCTTGGCAGACGGTGCAGGATACCTCGTGTGAAAACCTCAGGCTTGGCAGACGGTGCAGGATACCTCGTGTGAAAACCTCAGGCTTGGCAGACGGTGCAGGATACCTCGTGTGAAAACCTCAGGCTTGGCAGACGGTGCAGGATACCTCGTGTGAAAACCTCAGGCTTGGCAGACGGTGCAGGATACCTCGTGTGAAAACCTCAGGCTTGGCAGACGGTGCAGGATACCTCGTGTAAAAACCTCAGGCTTGGCAGACAGTGCAGGATACCTCGTGTGAAAACCTCAGGCTTGGCAGACGGTGCAGGATAACTCGTGTGAAAACCTAAGGCTTGGCAGACGGTGCAGGATACCTCGTGTGAAAACCTCACGCTTGGCAGACGGTGCAGGATACCTCGTGTGAAAACCTCAGGCTTGGTAGACGGTGCAGGATACCTCGTGTGAAAACCTCAGGCTTGGCAGACGGTGCAGGATACCTCGTGTGAAAACCTCAGGCTTGGCAGACGGTGCAGGATACCTCGTGTGAAAACCTCAGGCTTGGCAGACGGTGCAGGATACCTCGTGTGAAAACCTCACGCTTGGCAGACGGTGCAGGATACCTCGTGTGAAAACCTCAGGCTTGGCAGACGGTGCAGGATACCTCGTGTGAAAACCTCAGGCTTGGCAGACGGTGCAGGATACCTCGTGTGAAAACCTCAGGCTTGGCAGACGGTGCAGGATACCTCGTGTGAAAACCTCAGGCTTGGCAGACGGTGCAGGATACCTCGTGTGAAAACCTCAGGCTTGGCAGACGGTGCAGGATACCTCGTGTGAAAACCTCAGGCTTGGCAGATGGTGCAGGATACCTGGTGTGAAAACCTCAGGCTTGGCAGACGGTGCAGGATACCTCGTGTGAAAACCTCAGGCTTGGCAGACGGTGCAGGATACCTCGTGTGAAAACCTCAGGCTTGGCAGACGGTGCAGGATACCTCGTGTGAAAACCTCAGGCTTGGCAGACGGTGCAGGATACCTCGTGTGAAAACCTCAGGCTTGGCAGATGGTGCAGGATACCTCGTGTGAAAACCTCAGGCTTGGCAGACGGTGCAGGATACCTCGTGTGAAAACCTCAGGCTTGGCAGACGGTGCAGGATACCTCGTGTGAAAACCTCAGGCTTGGCAGACGGTGCAGGATACCTCGTGTGAAAACCTCAGGCTTGGCAGACGGTGCAGGATACCTCGTGTGAAAACCTCAGGCTTGGCAGACGGTGCAGGATACCTCGTGTGAAAACCTCAGGCTTGGCAGACGGTGCAGGATACCTCGTGTGAAAACCTCAGGCTTGGCAGACGGTGCAGGATACCTCGTGTGAAAACCTCACGCTTGGCAGACGGTGCAGGATACCTCGTGTGAAAACCTCAGGCTTGGCAGACGGTGCAGGATACCTCGTGTGAAAACCTCAGGCTTGGCAGACGGTGCAGGATACCTCGTGTGAAAACCTCAGGCTTGGCAGACGGTGCAGGATACCTCGTGTGAAAACCTCAGGCTTGGCAGACGGTGCAGGATACCTCGTGTGAAAACCTCAGGCTTGGCAGACGGTGCAGGATACCTCGTGTGAAAACCTCAGGCTTGGCAGATGGTGCAGGATACCTGGTGTGAAAACCTCAGGCTTGGCAGACGGTGCAGGATACCTCGTGTGAAAACCTCAGGCTTGGCAGACGGTGCAGGATACCTCGTGTGAAAACCTCAGGCTTGGCAGACGGTGCAGGATACCTCGTGTGAAAACCTCAGGCTTGGCAGACGGTGCAGGATACCTCGTGTGAAAACCTCAGGCTTGGCAGATGGTGCAGGATACCTCGTGTGAAAACCTCAGGCTTGGCAGACGGTGCAGGATACCTCGTGTGAAAACCTCAGGCTTGGCAGACGGTGCAGGATACCTCGTGTGAAAACCTCAGGCTTGGCAGACGGTGCAGGATACCTCGTGTGAAAACCTCAGGCTTGGCAGACGGTGCAGGATACCTCGTGTGAAAACCTCAGGCTTGGCAGACGGTGCAGGATACCTCGTGTGAAAACCTCAGGCTTGGCAGACGGTGCAGGATACCTCGTGTGAAAACCTCAGGCTTGGCAGACGGTGCAGGATACCTCGTGTGAAAACCTCAGGCTTGGCAGACGGTGCAGGATACCTCGTGTGAAAACCTCAGGCTTGGCAGACGGTGCAGGATACCTCGTGTGAAAACCTCAGGCTTGGCAGACGGTGCAGGATACCTCGTGTGAAAAGCATGTGAGAGAGAACTCAATATGTGTACAGGGTCCACAACTCTTCAGCGCCTTCTCTTAATGCGTAAAGAAAATTACCAATATATCCTTTTAGAAAAGGCTGTAGACAATGACAAAAGCAGACCAGTGAAAATAAAAACAGGTAAAAGAGAATCATTTTAATACAATGTCTCGTCCGAAGTAGGACTGTATCATGAATGAAGGAATGATTAGGTTCACGGAAATATAGGGCACATGAGCACAATAAGGCCAGGCTAGGACAAAAACAGGTCACATAAAATCGTGTGTTCAGGTACTGTTGGCAGCCGGGGGAGGGGGGTGAAGGTGACACGTTCAGTAGATTTATATGAATCATGGTCAATGTTAGCAATACGTCCAGCCTGTATGTATATTCCATTATTTTGCTCAGTGGTGGTAGTGTGGCGGATGACTGCTGCTTCCAAACTTCTGCGTCTGGTCCTGTCGTTCTCGTGATGTAACAGCTGTGCTCTTCCCTGTCCTTCAGGGTTGTGATGAACTATGATGGCGTTGTTGGATTTACCCTTCTTGGAGGAATATTTATATTCCTGGAGATGTGTCTGAACGACTCTGCCGGTGTCCCCGACGTACAATTTATCACAACCACCACACGGTATGCTGTATACTTCTGCAGTGCAAATAGTTCTGAGTTTAAAGTTTCTGGTGATCTATGATAGTTATGGTAGTAAGAACTGCTACATCCATGTTGGCTTTTCGAAGACTGTGTTATAGTGATGGTAATCTGCCCAGTGGGAAAACCAGTCGTCTACATGTGTGTTGATAACTTTACATTGGTTAATACTTTACAATGTATTCTTATACTTTCAAAAGATATTCCTCACTACAAATTTTGATTGCTCGGAGCAAGAAACCTATGATAACTCCCGACTTGGTTTTGAGATTATGTTGAGAGAAGTAGTGTATTAGGTCATCCTTGCTGGTGGGTTTCTGCATTCTTTGCGTTGAAGAGTACCTTCTTCCTTGATCAGTAGAACGACCAGAATGGGTAAGGAAATGTACGCAAGGCTCAATATTGTTGCGTGAGTCTTTGAACTGAGTGATGCTAAAACGCCTAAGAACAATAAGCAAGATATTTAAATGACTGTGCTAAATGATTTGTCGTAGTGCATTATCTTTAAAATGGCTGTAAAGATACCTCACTACGCGTTTTTAGCAGATATCTTTTTAGAACACCTTAAGAGTGACTGTTTTAAAGATATTTCGCAATATATCATCCCACGACATATTTTCCCATGACACTTAATTGGGCCTCGATATGTGGATATCTTGGTTATTGTTCCTAACAATATCAACCTAACTCAGCTAAGAGACTCGGGTTGATATCAACATGGATGCAGCAGTACTCTAGCAACTGTAACTGAAAAAAGGTCACTAGAATCCCTATTCACGGAACTCTTCATGACTGAAGTATACAACATACTGTGTGGAGGACACAATAATTTCTGTGTTGGGGAGACTGGAGAACCAGACGCAAAACTCTGGAAGTAGCACTACTCGATCTTACTAATACAATTGAGCGAAACACTGGAACGTACATAATAGCCAGCATTCTCTGTGATTCCTATAATAAATATAATAAACTTGCTACTCTACCTCCACCCTCTGTTGTCACCCATTACTTAAGCAAAAGTACGATGATATTTTTCCGCAGCTGCCACTAAATCAATAGCACTTCGTTTGTATTCTGTAACAGTATTTCCCCGTTCATCTTGTGCCTCTCGGGCGCAGTTCAAGACAGTCGCTTTGTATTCAACTTTGCGTGTGATTGGGATTTTGTCCTCATTTATGATTTCTGCCCATAACATCCACGCACTTATAATGTCAAGTGAAGGAAGAACTGAACTTAATGGTGGTGTTTAGTTCTCTTGTATTAGACTAACTAACGATATCCTCTTCAAACTCTTGTTTTCTTGTGTCTAGTTCATACGACAAGTAACATGAACCTTCAGTGGATGTATTATCTCCAGCATCGCTGTATTATCTCCAGCATCTGCGTATTATCTCCAGCATCTGTATTATTTCCAGCATCTGTGTATTATCTCCAGCATCTGTGTATTATTTCCAGCATCTGTATTATTTCCAGCATCTGTGTATTATTTCCAGCATCTGTGTATTATATCCAGCATCTGTGTATTATTTCCAGCATCTGTGTATTATATCCAGCATCTGTGTATTATCTCCAGCATCTGTATTATTTCCAGCATCTGTGTATTATCTCCAGCATCTGTGTATTATTTCCAGCATCTGTGTATTATCTCCAGCATCTGTATTATCTCCAGCATCTGTATTATCTCCAGCATCTAAGTATTATCTCCAGCATCTGTATTATCTCCAGCATCTAAGCATTATCTACAGCATGTGTATTATCTCCAGCATCTGTGTATTATCTACAGCATGTGTATTATCTCCAGCATCTGTGTATTATCTCCAGCATCTGTGTATTATCTACAGCGTGTGTATTATCTCCAGCATCTGTGTATTATCTCCAGCATCTGTGTATTATCTCCAGCATCTGTGTATTATCTCCAGCATCTGTGTATTATCTCCAGCATCTGTGTATTATCTCCAGCATCTGTGTATTATCTCCAGCATCTGTGCATTATCTCCAGCATCTCTTGACGTCCGTCATCTCACTTGATGCTCACCAATACAAGAGTCTGCCACACTTATCGAAACATTGTATACAAGCATGGTATACATAATACAATAACACTTTAGTAATACACGTGGTACACATAATACGTTACACCCATTATATGATAAGAGTTCATTAATTAGAATGTCATTATGTTTCTAATTTTGATCAATTTGTCGCAGGATGCGACCCACACCAGTCGACTAACACTCAGGTTCCATTTTATACTGATTGGTGAAAAGGGACAACAGGTGTTTTACGGAAACTCAACCAAATGTTTTCCAACTCTGTCTGACGTTATGGGGTTATCCCAGGTTCTCTACACATATGCTGCTATGTATGATAATTCTATGTAACTGTATTTGTGTATACCTGAATAAACTTACTTACCAAATTTCTGTAAACTCAGCATTGTAATCCTTATAGAGAATAAACTTTGAATTGAATTTGAATTTGAACTTAGCCGTACCGGGGATTCGATCTTCAGACCTCAGTGTGTGAGCTGAGTTGCCATAACAAGCGGCTTTCTATATACTAGTATGTCCCTGATGTCAGCTATGGTCTGTATACCTCGTACATGTACTTGTAAATATATTGATATTATTATTTTTATATTATAATTATAGATTCTTTTAGTCATGGCTCTATTTTCTCCTTTATAACAACAGAAAATGTGTAAGAGAAAACGTGTAGTGAGAGTTGGTGTAAACTGCTGGTGGTGAAGGCTGCTGGTGGTGTAAGCTGCTGGTGGTGGAGGATGCTGGTGGTGTAAGCTGCTGGTGGTGGAGGCTGCTGGTGGTGTAAGCTGCTGGTGGTGGAGGATGCTGGTGGTGTAAGCTGCTGGTGGTGTAAGCTGCTGGTGGTGTAAGCTGCTGGTGGTGTAAGCTGCTAGTGGTGGAGGTTGCTGGTGGTGTAAGCTGCTAATGGTGAAGGCTGCTGGTGGTGTAAGCTGCTGGTGGTGAAGGTTGCTGGTGGTGGAGGCTGCTGGTGGTGGAGGTTGCTTGTGGTGTAAGCTGCTGGTGGTGAAGGTTGCTGGTGGTGGAGGCTGCTGGTGGTGGAGGTTGCTGGTGGTGAAAGCTGCTGGTGGTGTAAGCTGCTAGTGGTGGAGGTTGCTGGTGGTGGAAGCTGCTGGTGGTGTAAGCTGCTAGTGGTGGAGGTTGCTGGCGGTGGAAGCTGTTGGTGGTGGAAGCTGCTGGTGGTGGAGGCTGCTAGTGGTGGAGGCTGCTGGGGGTGGAGGTTGCTGGTGGTGGGAGTTGCTGGTGGTGGAGGTTGCTGGTGGTGGAGGTTGCTGGTGGTGGAGGTTGCTGGTGGTGGGGGTTGCTGGTGGTGGGGGTTGCTGGTGGTGGAGGCTGTTGGTGGTGGAAGCTGCTAGTGGTGGAGGTTGCTGGTGGTGGAAGCTGCTAGTGATGGAGGCTGCTAGTGATGGAGGCTGTTGGTGGTGGAAGCTGCTGGTGGTGGAGGTTGCTGGTGGTGGAGGCTGCTAGTGGTGGAGGCTGCTAGTGGTTGAGGTTGCTGGTGGTGGAGGTTGCTGGTGGTGGGGGTTGCTGGTGGTGGGGGTGGCTGGGGGTGGAGGTTGATGGTGGTGGGGGTTGCTGGTGGTGGGGGTTGCTGGTGGTGGCGGTTGCTGGTGGTGGGAGTTGCTGGTGGTGGGGGTTGCTGGTGGTGGAGGCTGCTGGTTGTGGAGGTTACTGGTGGTGGGGGTTGCTGGTGGTGGGGGTTGCTGGTGGTGGGGGTTGCTGGTGGTGGGGATTGTTGGTGGTGGGGGTTGCTGGTGGTGGGGGTTGCTGGGGGTGGAGGTTGTTGGTGGTGGGGGTTGCTGGTGGTGGGGGTTGCTGGTGGTGGGGGTTGCTGGTGGTGGGGGTTGCTGGTGGTGGGGGTTGCTGGTGGTGGGAGTTGCTGGTGGTGGGGGTTGCTGGTGGTGGAGGCTGTTGGTGGTGGAGGTTGCTGGTGGTGGGGGTTGCGGGTGGTGGGGGTTGCTGGTGGTGGGGGTTGCTGGTGGTGGGGGTTGCTGGGGGCGGAGGTTGTTGGTGGTGGGGGTTGCTGGTGGTGGGGGTTGCTGGTGGTGGGGGTTGCTGGGGGTGGAGGTTGTTGGTGGTGGAGGTTGCTGGTGGTGGGGGTTGCTGGTGGTGGAGGTTGCTGGTGGTGGAGGTTGTTGGTGGTGGAGGTTGCTGGTGGTGGGGGTTGCTGGGGGTGGAGGCTGCTAGTGGTGGGGGTTGCGGGGGGTGGAGGTTCCTGGTGGTGGAGGTTGCTGGTGGTGGGGGTTGCTGGTGGTGGAGGTTGCTGGTGGTGGGGGTTGCTGGTGGGGGGTTGCTGGTGGTGGAGGTTGCTGGGGGTGGGGGTTGCTGGTGGTGGAGGTTGCTGGTGGTGGGGGTTGCTGGTGGTGGGGGTTGCTGGTGGTGGAGGTTGCTGGTGGTGGGGGTTGCTGGTGGGGGGTTGCTGGTGGTGGAGGTTGCTGGTGGTGGAGGTTGTTGGTGGTGGAGGTTGCTGGTGGTGGGGGTTGCTGGGGGTGGAGGCTGCTAGTGGTGAAGGTTGCTGGGGGTGGGGGTTGCTGGTGGTGGAGGTTGCTGGGGGTGGGGGTTGCGGGGGGTGGAGGTTGCTGGTGGTGGAGGTTGCTGGTGGTGGAGGTTGCTGGTGGTGGAGGTTGTTGGTGGTGGAGGTTGCTGGGGGTGGGGGTTGCTGGGGGTGGAGGTTGCTGGTGGTGAAGGTTGCTGGGGGTGGGGGTTGCTGGTGGTGGAGGTTGCTGGGGGTGGGGGTTGCTGGTGGTGGAGGTTGCTGGTGGTGGAGGTTGCTGGTGGTGGGGGTTGTTGGGGGAGGAGGTTGCTGGTGGTGGAGGTGGCTGGGGGTGGAGGTTGCTGGTGGTGGAGGTTGCTGGGGGTGGAGGTTGCTGGTGGTGGGGGTTGCTGGGGGTGGAGGTTGCTGGTGGTGGAGGTTGCTGGTGGTGGAGGTTGCTGGTGGTGGAGGTTGCTGGGGGTGGAGGTTGCTGGGGGTGGGGGTTGCTGGGGGTGGAGGTTGCGGGTGGTGGAGGTTGCTGGTGGTGGAGGTTGCTGGTGGTGGGGGTTGCTGGTGGTGGAGGTTGCTGGTGGTGGGGGTTGTTGGGGGTGGAGGTTGCTGGTGGTGGAGGTTGCTGGTGGTGGAGGTTGCTGGGGGTGGAGGTTGCTGGGGGTGGAGGTTGCTAGTGGTGGGGGTTGCTGGGGGTGGAGGTTGCTGGTGGTGGAGGTTGCTGGTGGTGGAGGATGCTGGGGGTGGAGGTTGCTGGTGGTGGAGGTTGCTGGTGGTGGAGGTTGCTGGGGGTGGAGGTTGCTGGGGGTGGAGGTTGCTGGTGGTGGAGGTTGCTGGGGGTGGAGGTTGCTGGTGGTGGGGGTTGCTGGGGGTGGAGGTTGCTGGTGGTGGAGGTTGCTGGTGGTGGAGGTTGCTGGTGGTGGTGGTTGCTGGGGGGGGAGGTTGCTGGGGGTGGGGGTTGCTGGGGGTGGAGGTTGCTAGTGGGGGGGGGTGCTGGGGGTGGAGGTTGCTGGTGGTGGAGGTTGCTGGTGGTGGAGGTTGCTGGGGGTGGAGGTTGCTGGGGGTGGAGGTTGCTGGTGGTGGAGGTTGCTGGGGGTGGAGGTTTCTGGGGGTGGAGGTTGCTGGGGGTGGAGGTTGCTGGTGGTGGAGGTTGCTGGGGGTGGAGGTTGCTGGTGGTGGGGGTTGCTGGGGGTGGAGGTTGCTGGTGGTGGGGGTTGCTGGGGGTGGAGGTTGCTGGTGGTGGAGGTTGCTGGTGGTGGAGGTTGCTGGTGGTGGGGGTTGCTGGTGGTGGTGGTTGCTGGTGGTGGGGGTTGCTGGTGGTGGAGGTTGCTGGTGGTGGAGGTTGCTGGTGGTGGAGGTTGCTGGGGGTGGGGGTTGCTGGTGGTGGAGGTTGCTGGGGGTGGGGGTTGCTGGTGGTGGAGGTTGCTGGGGGTGGGGATTGCTGGTGGTGGAGGTTGCTGGTGGTGGGGGTTGCTGGGGGTGGAGGTTGCTGGTGGTGGAGGTTGCTGGTGGTGGAGGTTGCTGGTGGTGGGGGTTGCTGGGGGTGGAGGTTGCTGGTGGTGGAGGTTGCTGGTGGTGGAGGTTGCTGGTGGTGGAGGTTGCTGGTGGTGGAGGTTGCTGGTGGTGGGGGTTGCTGGTGGTGGAGGTTGCTGGTGGTGGGGGTTGCTGGTGGTGGAGGTTGCTGGTGGTGGAGGTTGCTGGTGGTGGAGGTTGCTGGGGGTGGGGGTTGCTGGTGGTGGAGGTTGCTGGGGGTGGGGGTTGCTGGTGGTGGAGGTTGGGGGGGGTGGGGGTTGCTGGTGGTGGAGGTTGCTGGTGGTGGGGGTTGCTGGGGGTGGAGGTTGCTGGTGGTGGAGGTTGCTGGTGGTGGAGGTTGCTGGTGGTGGGGGTTGCTGGGGGTGGAGGTTGCTGGTGGTGGAGGTTGCTGGTGGTGGGGGTTGCTGGTGGTGGAGGTTGCTGGTGGTGGAGGTTGCTGGTGGTGGAGGTTGCTGGTGGTGGAGGTTGCTGGTGGTGGGGGTTGCTGGTGGTGGGGGTTGCTGGTGGTGGAGGTTGCTGGTGGTGGAGGTTGCTGGTGGTGGAGGTTGCTGGGGGTGGAGGTTGCTGGTGGTGGAGGTTGCTGGTGGTGGGGGTTGCTGGTGGTGGAGGTTGCTGGTGGTGGAGGTTGCTGGGGGTGCTGGTGCTAGTGGGTCGTACTGTGCTGTCTCATTACGTCACTAGTGAGAGTGGTGGTCGGTGTGTTGTTGTATCAACTCCCTCATTTACCTGGCATTTCCATGTTATTTTGTGCTGTGTACCAAGCTCTTGAATGAACGTATTTAGCATATTCCAGGAAGAAGTTCCCTTGAGGGTTTATAACCAAGAGGAAACATTTGAAATATTTGTCTCCCGACATAGAGAGTGAAAGTATGTTAAGTACAGGAAGAAACAGCTGCCCACACCAGGTACGTTGTAACTATATTACATTTAAATAACATAAGTAATGTCATTATAGTAATTAAGACTCTGATACACGACTTAGAGGATGTACTTAGAAAGATTTAATGCATAAAATTGATTCACTAAAGAATTAAATAGGCGCCAGAGGAGGTAAAATATTAGGTTGTGGCGGCTGGCAGCTGCCTGACGTCACTCAGTATTATTACTTTAAAACTGGGAATCGCTAAACCTTTATGGGTAGTACAATACTTTGATTATGGGGGGTAATCACATTTGATCCGAGAAATTGTAAAGTTGCTCTAGTTTTATGGATCAAGAGCCTATAACCGTTATTCTGTGAAGGTTAACAAGGTACCACACAAACTACTGACCTTCAGCCTTTTATAAAAACAATACCAATCTTTTTATTTTATACCAGAAAAGTTAAATAAAATGAATAATTTGTGTAATGTGTGTGTGTGTGTGTGTGTGTGTGTGTGTGTGTGTGTGTGTGTGTGTGTGTGTGTGTGTGTGTGTGTGTGTGTGTGTGTGTGTGTGTGTGTACTCACCTATTTGTGGTTGCAGGGGTCGAGTCCTAGCTCCTGGCCCCGCCTCTTCACCGGTTGCTACTAGACCCTCTCTCTCCCCGCTCCATGAGCTTTATCAAACCTCGTCTTAAAACTGTGTATGGTTCCTGCCTCCACTACGTCATTTTCTAGGCTATTCCACTGCCTTACAACTCTATGACTGAAGAAATACTTCCTACTATCTCTCTGACTCATTTGTGTCTTCAACTTCCAATTGTGGCCTCTTGTTTCTGTGTCCCCTCCCTGGAACATCCTGTCCTTGTCCACCTTGTCTATTCCACGCAGTATTTTATATGTCGTTATCATGTCTCCCCTGACCCTCCTGTCCTCCAGTGTCGTCAGGCCGATTTCCCTTAATCTTTCTTCATAGGACATTCCCCTTAGCTCTGGAACTAACCTTGTTGCAAACCTTTGTACTTTCTCTAGTTTCTTGACGTGCTTTATCAAGTGCGGGTTCCAAACAGGTGCTGCATACTCCAGTATGGGCCTGACATACACGGTGTACAGTGTCTTGAATGATTCCTTACTAAGGTGTCGGAATGCTGTTCTCAGGTTTGCCAGGCGCCCATATGCTGCAGCAGTTATCTGATTGATGTGTGCTTCCGGAGACATGCTCGGTGTTATACTCACCCCAAGATCTTTCTCCTTGAGTGAGGTTTGCAGTCTTTGGCCACCTAGCCTATACTCTGTCTGTGGTCTTCTGTGCCCTTCCCCTATCTTCATGACTTTGCATTTGGCAGGATTAAATTCGAGAAGCCATTTGCTGGACCAGGTGTCCAGTCTGTCCAGGTCTCTTTGAAGTCCTGCCTGGTCCTCATCCGATTTAATTCTCCTCATTAACTTCACATCATCTGCAAACAGGGACACTTCTGAGTCTAACCCTTCCGTCATGTCGTTCACATATACCAAAAATAGCACTGGTCCTAGGACCGACCCCTGTGGGACCCCGCTCGTCACAGGTGCCCACTGTGATACATCATTACGTACCATGACTCGTTGTTGCCTCCCTGTCAGGTATTCTCTGATCCATTGCAGTGCCCTTCCTGTTATATGCGCCTGATGCTCTAGCTTCTGCACTAATCTCTTGTGAGGAACTGTGTCAAAAGCCTTCTTGCAGTCCAAGAAGATGCAATCAACCCACCCCTCTCTCTCTTGTCTTACTTCTGTTATTTTATCATAAAACTCCAGAAGGTTTGTGACACAGGATTTGCCTTCCGTGAATCTGTGCTGGTTGGCATTTATACTCCTGTTCCGTTCCAGGTGCTCCACCACTCTCCTCCTGATAATCTTCTCCATAATTTTGCATATTATACACGTCAATGACACAGGTCTATAGTTTAGTGCCTCTTTTCTGTCTCCTTTTTTGAAAATGGGAACTACATTTGCCGTCTTCCATACCTCAGGTAGTTGCCCAGTTTCCAGGGATGTGTTGAAGATTGTGGTAAGTGGTACGCACAACATATCTGCTCCCTCTCTAAGGACCCATGGAGAGATGTTGTCCGGTCCCATTGCCTTTGAGGTATCGATGTCCCTTAGCAGTTTCTTCACCTCCTCCTCATCTGTATGTATGTCGTCCAACACTTGTTGGTGTATTCCTTGTTCGTGTCCCCATCTGGTCTGTCCCCCCAGAGTCCTTCCTGTCTCTACTGTAAATACTTCCTTAAATCTCGTGTTGAGCTCCTCACATACCTCTTGATCGTTTCTTGTGAGTTCTCCACCTTCTTTCCTCAGCCTTATCACCTGGTCCTTGACTGTTGTCTTCCTCCTAATGTGGCTATACAGCAGTTTCGGGTCAGATTTGACTTTCGATGCTATGTCGTTTTCATACTGTCGCTGGGCCTCCCTCCTTATCTGCGCATACTCGTTTCTGGCTCTTCTACTAATCTCCTTGTTTTCCTGGGTCCTATGCCTCCTGTACCTTTTCCATTCTCTGTTGCACTTAGTTTTTGCCTCCCTACACCTTCGGGTAAACCAAGGACTCGTTTTGGTCTTCCTATTATTTCTGTTTCCCTTGGGAACAAAACTTTCCTCTGCCTCCTTGCACTTTGTTGCCACATATTCCATCATCTCGTTTACTGATTTTCCTACCATTTCTCTGTCCCACTGAACCTCCTGCAGGAAGTTTCTCATACCTGTGTAGTCCCCCCTTTTATAGTTTGGCCTGTCCCCTTCAGTTCCTGTTACCTTCTCCACTTGTAACTCTACTATGTAGTCAAAACTCAGAACCACATGATCGCTAGCTCCAAGGGGCCTCTCGTAAGTGATGTCCTCGATGTCTGAACTGCTCAGGGTGAACACAAGATCCAGTCTTGCTGGCTCATCCTCCCCTCTCTCTCTGGTTGTGTCCCTGACATGTTGATGCATGAGGTTTTCAAGTACCACATCCAACATCTTGGCTCTCCATGTTTCGGGACCCCCATGTGGCTCCAGGTTTTCCCAGTCGATCTCCCTGTGGTTGAAATCGCCCATTACCAGTAACTTTGCTCTGCTCGAGTGAGCTCTTCTTCCCACCTCAGCCAGTGTGTCCACCATCACCCTGTTGTTTTCTTCGTACTCCTCTCTTGGCCTCCTGCAGTTCTGTGGTGGGTTATACATCACTCCAATGACTACTTTATGTTCTCCGGACTGAATTGTACCTACAATGTAGTCTCTTTCTCCAATCATGTCCATGCCTTCCATTTCCTCAAATCCCCATTGGTGTTTTATGAGCAGTGCAACCCCTCCTCCCCCTCTACTCCTTCTATCTTTCCTCAGGATCTGATATCCTGTTGGGAAGATTGTGTCTGTTATTGTCTCAGCGAGTTTTGTTTCTGTGACTGCTATGATGTCTGGGGATTTTTCACTGATTCTTTCATTCCACTCCTCATGTTTATTCGTTATTCCATCCGCGTTTGTGTACCAAACCTTTAGTTTCTTTTCTATCATTGTGGTCATGCAAGTATATTGGGGTTGGGGGAGCGAGAGCCTTGGTGGGGGCCTATATGGGGCTGTGGTGTAGGTGGGGTATGTGTTGATGGGGGTGGGGTCAGAATGCCCATAAGGGACAGCTGTTGGGGTGAGGTTTGTGATATGGGGGTTGGTGGCAGAGGGAACACTGAGTGGGTTGTAGTATAGGTTGCTCAGTTGCGTTGGGAATGTTGCGGGTGGGGTCTTTTGGTGGGAGATTCTGTGGGGTGTGTTTGCCCTTCCTCCTGTGTCTGGGTCCTGCTCATTTTCATTGCTTCTCGTTCCTCCTTGCGTCTCTGTACCCTCTCTTTCAGTGTAGTCCTTTCTTCTTGTGTTCTGTCGCGGTCGAGGTATACTCTCTGGTACCCCTCTTTGTCCCTCAGTCTTGGTTTCTCTTGCAGAATCCTGATTCGAACTGATTCTTCCTTGAAAGTTACTCTGACAGGCCGTATCCTTCCACTCGCAAACCACCCAATTCTCTGAAAATTTGTCACCTGGGTCATATTGCCCTCCCCTATTGTTTTCATGATGATGTGTGTGTGTGTGTGTGTACTCACCTATTTGTGGTTGCAGGGGTCGAGTCCTAGCTCCTGTGTGTGTGTGTGTGTGTGTGTGTGTGTGTGTGATATATATATATATATATATATATATATATATATATATATATATATATATATATATATATATATATATATATATATGGTATAAACCTTGGTAATAAATACCGACAAGTTGGTTTAGAAAGACACGTAAGCAAACACTATAACATATTTATTAGAAAACGTTTCGGTCCTGGGACCTTGATCACTTATATATATATATATATATATATATATATTGAGGCTCAAGTTAGAGTATGTAGGAAAGAGGGAAATTTTTTCCCAGTAAAAGTAGGCCTTAGACAAGGATGTGTGATGTCACCGTGGTTGTTTAATATATTTATAGATGGGGTTGTAAGAGAAGTAAATGCGAGGGTCTTGGCAAGAGGCGTGGAGTTAAAAGATAAAGAATCACACACAAAGTGGGAGTTGTCACAGCTGCTCTTTGCTGATGACACTGTGCTCTTGGGAGATTCTGAAGAGAAGTTGCAGAGATTGGTGGATGAATTTGGTAGGGTGTGCAAAAGAAGAAAATTAAAGGTGAATACAGGAAAGAGTAAGGTTATGAGGATAACAAAAAGATTAGGTGATGAAAGATTGAATATCAGATTGGAGGGAGAGAGTATGGAGGAGGTGAACGTATTCAGATATTTGGGAGTGGACGTGTCAGCGGATGGGTCTATGAAAGATGAGGTGAATCATAGAATTGATGAGGGAAAAAGAGTGAGTGGTGCACTTAGGAGTCTGTGGAGACAAAGAACTTTGTCCTTGGAGGCAAAGAGGGGAATGTATGAGAGTATAGTTTTACCAACGCTCTTATATGGGTGTGAAGCGTGGGTGATGAATGTTGCAGCGAGGAGAAGGCTGGAGGCAGTGGAGATGTCATGTCTGAGGGCAATGTGTGGTGTGAATATAATGCAGAGAATTCGTAGTTTGGAAGTTAGGAGGAGGTGCGGGATTACCAAAACTGTTGTCCAGAGGGCTGAGGAAGGGTTGTTGAGGTGGTTCGGACATGTAGAGAGAATGGAGCGAAACAGAATGACTTCAAGAGTGTATCAGTCTGTAGTGGAAGGAAGGCGGGGTAGGGGTCGGCCTAGGAAGGGTTGGAGGGAGGGGGTAAAGGAGGTTTTGTGTGCGAGGGGCTTGGACTTCCAGCAGGCATGCGTGAGCGTGTTTGATAGGAGTGAATGGAGACAAATGGTTTTTAATACTTGACGTGCTGTTGGAGTGTGAGCAAAGTAACATTTATGAAGGGATTCAGGGAAACCGGCAGGCCGGACTTGAGTCCTGGAGATGGGAAGTACAGTGCCTGCACTCTGAAGGAGGGGTGTTAATGTTGCAGTTTAAAAACTGTAGTGTAAAGCACCCTTCTGGCAAGACAGTGATGGAGTGAATGATGGTGAAAGTTTTTCTTTTTCGGGCCACCCTGCCTTGGTGGGAATCGGCCGGTGTGATAATAAAAAAAATATATATATATATATAAACACTGATCTCTGGCTGAAGGAGACTCGAACCTACGAACCTTGGAACAAGGTTCAGAGATCAGTGTTTGTGTATATTTGGCCTGCTCTTGCGAATTCCTTGCATTGTTAACATCTCTAGTAAGGCTGATGCATGCAGGGGATGAGATGAAAAGCTGTAAGCCTTCTCCCTGAAAGCTGGCTGCCTTGGATCAAAGTCTAGCGCAAGCTGGACTCCAAGGTATTGGTCCAGTGTGGGTAGATTGGTAAAGCACTGCGTACCTTGTTCCAAGGTTCGTAGGTTCGAGTCTCCTTCAGCCAGCGATCAGTGTTTGTGTATATATATATATATATATATATATATATATATATATATATATATATATATATATATATATATATATATATATATTATATTATATATACATAATTAATTTATTTATTTAATTATTATTTATTAACACATTCACCGATTCCCACCAAGGCAGGGTGGCCCGAAAAAGAAAAACTTTCACCATCATTCACTCCACCACTGTCTTGCCAGAAGGGTGCTTTACACTGCAATTTTTAAACTGCAACATTAACACCCCTCCTGGAAATATAAACACATATGCAGTTTAATGTGATCCTTTATTGACAAACGTTTCGCCCACACAGTGGGCTTTTTCAAGTCACAAGCAGATTTACCTGGGGTACGAACGAACGAACGAAAGTTCAGGTAAGATCCCAAATGGGATGAGCGGGAAAGACGGGACAGACGAAGAATAGTGCTGGAGAGGAGTGTTCTTAGTTGTAGAAATAGAGCCAGGGTTTAACCCAGCAGTTAAGTCGATCGTGGGACAGACATTGAGAACACATATAGCAGGCTATTCTGTTGGGACTCCGGTGAGTGAGTGGGGAGGTGTGGACAGACGAAGAATAGTCGCTGAGATGAAGGTCTTGAGTTGTAGATGAAAGAGCCAGGGCTAAACCCAGCTGTGTGGCACTGCGAGGCAGTGTAGAGAGGGCATGTTGAGGACATAGAAGAGAGAACAGACTGCAGACAGCGCTCGCTGGTTGATGTGCTTCAGGCTGAGGTGAAGAGCTGGTTTAGACGTCAGGTGTCGGGAGGCTCACCTTGTGTGTTGCGGAAGTGTGTTGTGTGTTTGGCTACACTTCGCTGGTGATGGAGCGAGTATTTATAGTCAGGTTCAGAATGTTGGTCAGGTGGAGAATGCTGCATCTGATGATGTACCGAGTGGGGTTATAGTCTACAATCTCGGGTAGCTTGGAAGGGGTATTGGATAAGATGTGAGCAGACCTTCTGCAGTGTTCCTCCATTCCTGTGTTCTTATGTGGGATAGCGATGAAGAAGTTTCTTGGCAAGTGGTTCAGCTATGTTCTTATAAGAACATTATATATATATATATTATATTATATATATATATATATATATATATATATATATATATATATATATATATATATATATATATATATATATATATATATATATATATATATATATATAAACATATATATATATATATATATAATATATATATATATATATATATATATATATATATATATATATATATAATGGTAAGCAGCAACAGAAGTTCAGTGGTTATATTACAGCTTTACACATCATTAGTAAGGCCTCACCTAGATTATGCAGCTCAGTTCTGTTCTTCAACATTCGCTGCCTGACCACGGTGGAGTGCGGTTGTGCTCTGCACCCATCTGCTGTTTTCAGGCGAGCTACCACAGTACATCAACAACCATTGAGTAGTGAGGACGTGCGCTGCTCATTTTGGGATATCAAAATGGCTGAACATACAGTACGGAGAGTAAATACTATCTGCATAGAGCTGGTTCGTGGTACGTTAAGTGGAGATACGATGAACGTACTTCTCCCTAACATCATCAGGGACACATATGGTATCCCCAACGAGGAATTATATGGCGTCGCTCTTAATGGTTTGACAAGAATCTTCGTGAAATTTCTAAGAGCCGGCTTCTACACAAGAATTGTAGAGCAGTACCAGGAACAACGCACGAGTGTGAATTCAGCGATGGATGTTGTGTTACATGATGTTTCTAAGTACTTCACATGGGTGAAGGTACGGAATGTACCCTTCGAGGCCACGGCGTATGGCCTACAGGAGTTTTTTCGCAGTTATGGGACAGTGCATTCTGCAACCATGGGGGTATGGAGGGATGCTCCGAATGAAGGAATGCCGGAAGGTTCTTACACCCTTAAAATGTCTTTAACAAGGCCTATACCATCCTATGTAACGATGACCGGTTGTAGAACACAGGTTTATGTGTACTATGCGGGTCAGAGAAAAACATGTCGTCTGTGTAGCTCTTATGAGCACATGGCAGCCCAGTGTCCTAGGAGGCGGGCTCCTCGAATTCTGGAAACGCCGATTGTGATTCAACAGTCGTGTGATTTGGTGCCTGGCTCTGTTGCCTCGGGAGGCCGGAGGCCTGATCTCTGGAGCGAGGAGATCGACCAGGAAGTGGCGGAGGCAGAGACGTGTTTCACTCTCCCAGGGGAGTCGGGGGAGTCGAAGGTGATATCTGAGGAGTCTTTTGTCCAGGAAGCTTCGACTCAGGAGGGTTTACTGGCAGATGTGATCAAGGATTTTTTGGATGGGGAGGAGCCCAGTGCAGAAGGTGTCCTCAGTTTATGTGAAGTTGGAGCGCTGGAGGGACAACAAATTGTGGAGAAAGACTTGAGTAAGAAAAGGCTGGAGCATGTGGTGGCCGTGGAGGTACACCAGGAGGATTCGTCTGAGGGTGAGATGTGTGTAAGTGGAAGTTCTAGGAAAAGAACTGCGGCATCAGAGATAGACGAGGTTATTACCCCGGGGCAGAGGCCGGGGAAGAAGTCATGGGCAGCGGTTGTGGAGCCGATGCCACATAGTGGTAGAGGTGCGCCTGAGTTGCACAGTGGGAGAGGGAGGGGGGAGGTGACTGCACAGGATAACTCGAGTGGTAAGGGAATACGTAATGTGAAAAGTGCAGCGAGTAAATCCCAGCGGCATAGGGGAAAGCCGCCCCTTCTATAATTTTCAGAAGTGTCACGCTTAATGTTAATGGACTTAAGACTGAGGTTAAGAAAGTTTGGTTGGAGTGGTTTTTACGGCGGTTTGATGTAGACATTTGCTTTTTGCAAGAGCATAATCATAGGGCTGGTTGTGTGTTGAGGTTAAAAGGATATCGGATGTATGTTACCAGTGGTTTGCAATTGAAAGGTGGGGTAGCAGTGGCGATAAAGGAGACCAGCCCCTTGCGTGTCATCGGCTGGGAAGAGGGGGGGGGGGTGGGAGGGTCGTGAGGGTGGATGGTGTCTGGGGTGAGAGTCGAGCAAGTTTCGTAGGAGTTTACATGCCAGCAACTAGTAATACCAGGGTAAAAGTAGATTTTGTCAGGGAGGTACTGATGTATCACTTGAGAGGTTTGCCTGCTATAACAGTAATTGGAGGTGATTGGAATTGTGTGATTCGGAGTGGTGATGTCGAACCAAGAGGGGCGGGTTGTGTGTTGAGTGTTCTGAGGGATGTATTGCATGATATTGGGGTTGTAGATGTGGTGGGGAGGGGGGTATACCTAGTGGAGCACACGTTCATCCATAGGGGATATGAAGTGCGATTGGACAATCTATATTAAGCAGGGAATAGATGTTGTGAGGGTGCAAACCCTTGACGTGGGGTTTTCTGATCACAGGGCGGTAATAGCAGATTTGATGTGGGATGGAGTGGTGCGTATTTATTCTGGGTACTGGAAATTAAATGTAAGGCTTCTTAAGGAGGAGGGGGAGGGGCCTTTTTTCAGTAATTGGTGGTTGCATTTTTGGGAGGCTAGGGACAGGGAGATAGATCTGTTAGATTGGTGGGAAATGCAGGCCAAACCTGGAATAGCGAATTTTTTTAAGGTAAGGGGACGAGAAGAGGCGAGGTGGCGTTTTGGGTTGCAAAATTATCTGGAGGGACAGTTGCAAGACTGTTATGTTGGGGGAAGTGGTAGGAGGGATGATATGGACAGTCTGCAGAGTAGAATAGCTGAATTACACAATGATAGGTTTGATGCAATTAGGGTTAGAGCAGGGTTGGAGAATGTATTGTGGGGTGATAAGCCGTCCGGGTTTGTTTTACGTAAATTTCGGGACCGACAGAGAGTAACCACCATTCTACAATTGGAGACAAGCCCTGGGGTGGGAGGGTATCCAGAGGGTCGGGTCCTATCCAACACGGAAAGTATGAGTCTCTATGCTGATAGTTGGTTTAGGGAGAAATGGAGTTGGAGGGAGGGGGGCTCCTGGGAGGGTATTTTTGAAGGGGGGTTCCATAGTGTTTTAAGTGAGAAGGATAGAGTGGAATTAGAGGTTGGCATAAGTGAGGTTGAGGTGGAAGAGGCAGTTTTCGGGATGAGTATGGGGAAAACACCGGGAATAGACGGTATACCAAATGATTTTTACAGAGCACATTGGGGGTGTATTAGGCAGTGTTTTGTTAGGGTATTGGATCATATGTTAACTAGTGGGAAGTTGGGCACATCGCAAAGTACGGGTGTTATAGTTTTGGTGCCAAAGCTGAGGGGGGGGGAAGAGAGTTGAGTGCTTACCGAGCAATATCTCTGATGTGCGCAGATTACAAGGTTTTTGCAAAAATTTTGGGTAACAGATTGAAGAAGGTCATGGGGTCGGTGATACATGGGGGACAGTTTGGTATCCCTGGGAGGAGTATGTGGGTAGGTCATGGACGTATTCGGGATTTCCTTGAGGGTAGTAGTAAGGGAGGTATTCTAGGTCTGGATTGGGAGAAAGCTTATGATTATGTGGATAGGGAATTTTTGATTGAGAGTATGGTGAGAATGGGTTTTGGAGGGAGGGTGGTTAGATGGGTGAGGACATTGTATGCGGATGCATCAATGAGAGTACAGGTAAATGGAAGGTTGGGTAGTCCTGTAAGCATGGGGAGGGGTTTAAGGCAGGGGTGTCCACTCTCCCAAATTCTCTTTGTGTGCATGCAGAATCCTTTCTATGTTCTGGTTGATGGTGGGATGGGAAGAATGGGGGAGAGTGGAGGCTTTTGTGGGAATATTGTTGGTTATGTAGATGATACAACTGTTTTACTTAATGAGATAGAAGACTTAAGTAAAGTGGGAAGGGTAATTGAGATTTTTGGGAATGCTACTGGGATGAGAGTTAATAAACAGAAATCACGGTTGCTGGAGGTAGGAGCTTGGGTAGGCGGGACATTGGGGGAGGAGTTTGGCTGGATAACTGTAGAAAGGCTAAAGATTTGTGGGATTTTGTATTTGGCAGATGTACAGGAGAGCAGAAGGGTTAATTCAGAAATGGTAATGGACAGAGCTTTGAGTAGGCTCCGGAGTTTAAGGGCCGGGGATGTAACCTTGCATCAAAGGGTTGTGGTGGTAAATACGCTGATTTATAGTAAGGTGTGGGGAGTGGCGGAAATTTATCCCTTACGAAGTCAGGAAATTATGGAATTACAAAGAAGAGTCTTAAGGTATGTGTGGGGTTTTGGGAGGGCGTGGTTGGGCAAAGATGTGGTAATGACTGCGGTAAGACAGGGAGGATTGGGATTGTTGGCATTAGGATCTAGGGTGAAGGCACTGTATGTGAAGCAGAGGTATATTCGGGCAGGGGGGGGGAAAGGGGTCTTCGGGTGGGGGAGGTGATGGGGGATATCCGCAAATGGTGGGGTGGCAAGGACTTAGTCGAGTGTGAGGATATGTTGAGGTTTATGTTAAAGGTACGAAATGTTAAAAAACTCAAGGTAAAACGGTTGGTGGGTGTGGGTCGTCGTCAGGAATCAATGCAAGGGATGGCAGTGTATCCCACATATGATTGGCGAGTGATATGGGTGGAATTTAGTAAATTAAGAATACAGGCAAGAGCGAGGGAATTAGTATATAGATTTCTTATGGGGACGTTAGCATCGAAAGAGGTGCTAAGACAAATGGGTTTTGTGAGAGAGGCGTCATGCGGTTTTTGTGGGGAAGTTGAAACGGCTTTCCATGTGGTATATTTTTGTTCTGAATTGGAGGTGGTAAGGTTGTGGTTGAAGAGGGTTTTCTTGTTATTGGGGGGGGACAGATATCACCCCTTAGGGCTTTAATGTTAGATATAGGAGGGGTGCCCAAAGAGGTGGGAAGGGCCATTAGATACGTAATAGTTGATTACTTGTATATTTCTTGGGGGATGAGGGAGGTGGAGGGAAATATTAGGATAAAGGCGTTAACGGCGTGTTTTTATAGGACAGCGTGTAGGAATAAACTATTATATGGGGGAAGGTGGGTAACTAGTTTTCCGGAGGGATATCGTGAACTAACTGTTGAACGTCTACTCCGTTTGGCGACGGGGTGAGGGGCAAGGGGTTGGTCTCTTCAGTGGTGTGTCCTCTTGGAGTGATTGGAAGCCTGATGAGGAAGGTAGATTGGTTGGCAAGGTGGTTGATGTGGGTAAAGTTTATTTGCAGGGAGCCGTCGGGGGCACCGGGGTATTAGACCTTATGATTTTGTAAAATCACAGAGTCAACAGTTGTATGTGACCTTCTGTTTTCCTTTTTTGTTATCAGAACCATTTTGCATAGGGGGTTTATATTTATATGTATATGTGAGGATATGTTTTATACTTTTGAATATGTTGATCGAGTTATCCTTGTCATACGTATCTTTTTATATCATATTGAAGGTGTACATTATGAACTATGTACGAAAATATATAAGTATTTTTCTGGGGTTTATATATACCCTTCATTTTGTATGAAAGGTCATATTAATAAATTGAGTTTAATCGGTAACATTAACTTTGTGTGTGTGTGTGTGTGTGTGTGTGTGTGTGTGTGTGTGTGTGTGTGTGTGTGTGTGTGTGTGTGTAGTGAGAAACAATGTCTTAGGTATAGTTCTCTTATTGAATGTAATATATTTTTATTTTATTTGGTGACTAGTCATTTAGCGTTATATTTCTATGTATAATCCAGTTTGTTCTGTCCGAACGCGTGCACACACACGTATGTGTGTATATGCATGTGTATATGTATACATATATATATGATTGTAGGACTTATTCATACATGTTTTATAATATCTCCGACTGATTGTTTGGAAGTCGGTATGTTTCTTCTCTTTTTTTCATAAACTGGGTGGGTTATTTTCAGTAGAATTTTGTTATATTTAAGTGTTAAAATGTATTTTGTGTGTACCAGACATTGTCTGCCACTTCTGTTATGGATGTTACATATTTAGTTTAGGTCCAGTTTATTTAGTGATAAGTCTTTTTGCGTATTTCTTTCTAGTATAATCTAGTCTGTTCGGGAAGAAAGTATGGTTACATACATGTAGGTGTATATGTGCATGTGTATGTACATACATATAGACATGATTATAGGATTTATTCCTACATGTTTTATAATGACTCCGACGTTCTGTTTTGTAGTCGGTATGTTTTACTACGGCAGAATTTCGCTATATCAATATGTTCAAATGTTTTTTGTTTGTTTTTGTGTGTGTACTGACATTGTCTGACACGGTTTTTTGATTTGCTATAAATAACAAAGTGGAAAAAAAATGCATATTGTAGGCTTGGTGCGTCTTTGTTAATAATAATAACAATGCATATTGTAATGTAGTCTTGTGTAATCTTGCTTAACATAGTTGCATGGGATATAATGCAGAGAGGATGAGAGACAGTTTGTGTCAGCTCAAAGTTAAATGTCTGTGTGCTTTTGACAATGAAATTGATAATTCTGTGTCAGAACTGATACTGTCTTCTTTTATCTATTTAATGTATTGTATTGTTTTAAATAAAATAAAAAAAAAAGTTCTGGTCTCCATATTACAGAATGGACATAAATTCGTTAGAAAACATTCAGCGTAGGATGACTAAATTAATACATAGCATTAGAAATCTTCCTCATTTAGAAAGACTGAAGACTCTTAAATTACATTCACTTGTTAGACGAAGAATGAGGGGAGACCTGATCGAAGTGTATAAGTGGAAGATAGGTATTAATAAAGGGGATGTTAATGAGGTCTTGAGGATGTCTCTCCAGGAGAGAACCCACAGTAATGGATTCAAATTAGACAAGTTTAGATTTAGAAAGGATGTAGGAAAGTATTGGTTTGGAAATAGGGTAGTTGATGAGTGGAACAGTTTACCTAGTTGGATTATTGAGGCTAAAACCTTGGGTAATTTCAAATATGGGTTGGATAAATACATGAGTGAGAGGGGTTGGATTTGAGTGGGACTTGCATATGAGAGTGGATAGAGTTATCAGAGCTTGTTTCTTGGGTGGCATTGAAAATTGGGTTGGGCAAATGTTTTGTTAGTGGGATGGATTGTAAAGGACCTGCCTAGTATGGGCCAACAGGCCTGCTGCAGTGTTCCTCCTTTCATATGTTCATATATATATATATATATATATATATATATATATATATATATATATATATATATATATATATATATATATAAATATTTGTGGCATTTATGGATTTGGAAAAGGCGTATGACAGGGTGGATAGGGGGGCAATGTGGCAGATGTTGCAAGTGTATGGTGTAGGAGGTAGGTTACTGAAAGCAGTGAAGAGTTTTTACGAGGATAGTGAGGCTCAAGTTAGAGTATGTAGAAAAGAGGGAAATTTTTTCCCAGTAAAAGTAGGCCTTAGACAAGGATGTGTGATGTCACCGTGGTTGTTTAATATATTTATAGATGGGGTTGTAAGAGAAGTAAATGCGAGGGTCTTGGCAAGAGGCGTGGAGTTAAAAGATAAAGAATCACACACAGGGTGGGAGTTGTCACAGCTGCTCTTTGCTGATGACACTGTGCTCTTGGGAGATTCTGAAGAGAAGCTGCAGAGATTGGTGGATGAATTTGGTAGGGTGTGCAAAAGAAGAAAATTAAAGGTGAATACAGGAAAGAGTAAGGTTATGAGGATAACAAAAAGATTAGGTGATGAAAGATTGAATATCAGATTGGAGGGAGAGAGTATGGAGGAGGTGAACGTATTCAGATATTTGGGAGTGGACGTGTCAGCGGATGGGTCTATGAAAGATGAGGTGAATCATAGAATTGATGAGGGAAAAAGAGTGAGTGGTGCACTTAGGAGTCTGTGGAGACAGAGAAATTTGTCCTTGGAGGCAAAGAGGAGAATGTATGAGAGTATAGTTTTACCAACGCTCTTATATGGGTGTGAAGCATGGGTGATGAATGTTGCAGCGAGGAGAAGGCTGGAGGCAGTGGAGATGTCATGTCTGAGGGCAATGTGTGGTGTGAATATAATGCAG